>NW_027502287.1:0-66540 GCF_021521415.1 Bidens hawaiensis | reverse complement strand
TGTATGGAAGTGTGAGTAGGTTTTCCAGTATCATTAGAAGACTGTCCAGACTTGGTGAAAAATACTGGAGCTGGTTGGGGTGGAATGGATGATGATGATGATTGACCTCAAGTGGATGAGAACATCTGGAAGTTACCTTGAGGTTGTTGTTGATTAGCCTTGAACAGTGAGAAACTGTCTTAAGAAATAAGAGCACTCTTGGAGGCAACATTTTATCCAGCGGCACTGTAAGAGCTAGCATGATTTATTACATGTTGCTTATCATCCATATCACATGCTTTAATAGTGGCTATCATTTCACTCATACCCATTCTGTTGAGGTCCTTAGTCTTTTTGATAACCGCAAAATTCATGTCCCAACTCTTTGGCAGTGAGTTTACCAGCTTGTTGTTTATTTATGAAGTTTGTAGATAAATCCTTGCTGATCTCATTTCAGTCGTAAGTGGGATAAATATTTGAAGTTGGGATTCCAACATTTCTCCCAAAACATGACTAAACATATTGAACTTTTTTCGCAGCATGTCTTGGCGACTTCTCTTCATATCTTCATTCCCCTCATATACTTCAATCAATGCCTCCGTAACTCTTTAGCAGACTGAAGTTCTCTAAACTGAAGATCAATCTCAGGTGAGAGTGCCATGGTTAGAGTGGAGAGAGCTTTCTCATCTTCCTCAACTTTAGCAAAATCATCATCGTCATACTGTGCAACTAGTTTCACAAGAACTTCATCAGAGCCATCCTTTTGATAGGTAATCCTTTGAGGTCCCCTAACAATACTTTTCCAAATTTTGGAATATTTCATATTGGCGTAATGTTAAAAACGAAATTTCCATTCACTGAATCCCTCATGAGATAAGAGACGAGGTATACGAGTGGCAGTCCCCATGATGGAATCAAGTTCTTGATGAAGTGATGAATTGATTAAATTGCTACTATTTGTTAACTGGGCCATTTTAATTGGGTTAATGATTAATTTTAGGTCCTAATATTACTTAAGTCCAAATCAAACAGGCCCAAAGCGTTAACTGGGCTTTTAACAAATTCACACTGATTTACCGAGTCTGACCGAAAACTCAATGTATGACTGAGTTTGACCGAGAACTACCAAGTTGACCAACTTTGACCGAAAACTCAAATGTTTGACCAAGCTTTGACCAAGAACCCAAACTTTGACTGAAAACAGCTAATGTTGACCAAATGTTGATTGAGAACCCAGATCTTTGATCGAGAACTATGTTTTTGACTAAGTTCAGGACGAGAACTGAGTGTAGCCGAGAACAAACACCACCGAACACCAGAATTGGCCGAGAACAACTACTTATTTCAGCCGAGAACCCTGATGATCAACAGATTCAATCTTAAACGTAACAAACTCCCGAGAATAAAGGGATTTTGATTTATTTCCAAATCAAAATCAAATCTTTTCCAAAAGTTATCTTCCTCTTCTTCTCCGGTCACAGTATCGCCGGAAAACCGCAACACCACCAAGGAACACACTTCTTGACTCTTTGATATCACAATAACGAGCCTGAATAAGGTCTAAGGCTCTGATACCAATTGTAAGTCCCGAATCTAGATCACTATAATTATGATATCAATAAACAAGTATTGGTGCGGAATACCAACACTTGGTGAATCAAGAACACAAGTAAACACAAGAACGTAACAACGGGATTGCTTCAAAACACACGTATTATTAATATACGTCGGGTGCTTAAGCACTTACAATACTCGCGCGTCTAGTAACTCTTAGATGGCCAAAACACCAATGAACGAACAAACTAACCCTATACAATACATGCACTATATATAGGGAACCAAAACACCTAAGCCCAAACGAACCAAAAGCCCACCGAGATCTCTTAAGAGATCTCGGCTTACACGATAACCCATGACCCAAGCCCATATACATGCTAAACCCAAATACAATTAGACTGAGTACAAACCTTCCAAAACTAGGCCCAACAATCCACGAGTGTGCTGCAGGTGGAAGTAGTCAAGCAAGCACCTCTTCAGGCTCCACTCCTAGAGTACCTACACCTGCATCTCTCATTCCCTAGGTACACAAACTTTTCTCACAAGCTTGCGTAGATAAAGTCTTATACTATAGAAATCATAATGCTAAAATCTTTGAACAAATTCGAAACATTAAATGTCAGAATGATGATCTTAAAAAGGGTGCAAAGATTTATACTACTATGATTAATACTCATGGTAATGACATGTCAAAACTTAGGGAAAAGGTTACTATTGCAACAAATTTAGCCCAACGTCATGAAAATCATGTAGTTGAGCTAAACACTAAGATTGTCAAATTAAAGATTGAGTTAACCCAAAGAAAAATTACCATAGAAAACTTTGAGTTAGCTTATGAAAAGCTGAATAAATTAATTGGGGCATAGATGGAGAGAATAAAAACTAGAATAGGCTATGATAGTTCTGTTGTCCACCTCCTTTTAATAATAACTATACTAGTCTTCCTCACTTTAGTTTTAACTCTCCACCTAAGGAAGAAATGGTCTATGGTATTGGTCATGTGCCCATATCAAAGACATTTGTTGCTTCTGCTCCCAAGACTGTTAATTCAGTTGTTTCTTCAGTTAGTCCTAATAGTAGTTCATCTTCTGTAGCAGTTTGTGTAGAAGAAAGTTGGCCAGTGGAAAGGCTGGTTGAGGTGAACATATCAAGCTGTTCATCATCAAGTTGTAAGACTGAGGATAATTCAAGTAAAAGAAAAGTGTTTAAAAATGATAATCAGCCGAGTACTTCAGGTAAATATGTGCCACCAAATAAAAGATCATTTTATCAAACAACTAATCAATCACAAAGTCCTCAGTCATACACTTGTTTTGATAACAACTACTATGTTCATTATCAACAAAATTTTGTTGATCCATATTACACTAATGTTTTTGATGATCGGGGTCAATCATAAAATGTTTTTTATAATCATGTTCCTTTCCATGGATCACCTTTCCCACCACACCAACCATTTTACAGTTCTGATGAGTTCTATAGTGCTCCTAGGAGAAAATGTTGTTTCCTTTATGGTCATTCTTCTCACCTTGCAAGACATTGCAAGAAATGGTTCAAGCAACAACTTGATATTCAAAGGCGGCTTAGTCAGTCCCCAAAAGGTGCTTTTAGTAGCCCTGATTCAAAGACTGATCAAGCTGATAGTGAAGCCAGTGAAATGGATGTGAGATCCAAAATCAATAAAGTAAAATGCACGAGAAAACCATTTTGGAAAACTAAAAGGATAAAATCAAAAATGATCCTAAGACTGGAAAGTCTAAGGATTCAACAAAAACAGTTTTAAAATATAGAAAATAAAAGTCCAAAATTGCCAAAATCAAGGAACAAGTTTGTGCTTGAATTCCTAAGGACTGTTCTTCAAGTGATGAGTCGCCAAGAAATAAATGGTTTTCAAGAAATAAAATCAAGTTTAGTAGATTTACGGTTGACCTTACTGAGACAACTAAGCCTCGGGAACCCATGTTCATTTAAACGCTTAGTGCATGTAGGGTCAATCAAGGAGGACTATCAAGAGTATTCGGTACTTTGGTAGTGGTTGCAACCTGACATATGATGGAAGACAAACCCTTGCTATTTGATACGAAACCATTCGATGGCGGATACGAGTCTTTCATAAGAGACATGGGAGAACTACAAGGAAAGGGAAATGTTTCATACTTTGTGCTTCAACAATGCCAACCTTGTTCAAATGGATCAACTACAACTTGTCGAGCATTTTTCAAACTCACATCATCCAACCTGTACTTTCATGTGATGGATCCAACGTCAGCTGCTGGGCTTCGGTTTAAACCTCTTCAAATTTGTTATGATGTGATAATGCATGTTTAGGATAGTCCATCTGACAACAGCTTTGTTGACCTTTTTCACTAAAGCCATCGTTCTATTTTGATTAAAACAACCTATCTATCTTTTTGTATATAAAATTGTACATATTTTTCAAATATGCCACAATTTTAGAGGGAGAAAATTAGTCAATATATTATATTATTTAATTATATTTCGTTAAGAAAATCTGAAAAAGATTCAAAATATATTCTCTAGTTTAGAAGGAACTCCTTCTTAGAGGGAGTCTGATAATATAAAAATTACAAATTTTGAGAAATTGATCCGACCTTTGGAAAATGATAAGAAATTATCTTTAATGATCCTAGCACATGAAAAGAGTAGATCAAAAGCCTACAAGATCATTGTTTGATGTGCAGATAGGCTTGACAAATGAGTAAGTATCAAAGTGATATAAACTTAAATACTCGCCCATGCTAGTGGTTACACTCTTATGAAGCGGTTGCCGACTCCAAATAAGTCATATCTATGAAGGCAAAAATGTTAATAGTCAGTCATACACGAGCCCGTTAGTGATTGGTCACAAGAAATAGTATTTCTTGATTTGGTTTCAAATATTGAAAAATATCAAAAATTATTGAAAAAACATAAAAATTGCAAAATACTCAAAAAGTATTAAAAAAAATAAACAACAAAAATGCTGATAATTTATCAAACAAAAAGGGGTATATTAGAACTACGTGACGTGGGGCAAACAAGTAAGACCCAAACACTTTATATGAAGGCTTGTAAGTCCATGGTTCAACCTTTAATATTTTTTGAAAGAAAAAATTTGCAAAAAGTCTTTATAAGCTCAAATGTTTTGATCAATCATTAGGGGGTCAGAGTCAATTAGGGGTGATACTGATGAACACAAACTATGCCCGAGGTATGATGGAGTTTGTAGCATGTCAGATTAATAGGGGACCACATAAGCATTGTGCCTAATTTATACCTTAACATATCAAAGTGAAATCAAAATACTTGTTAAGCTTAAAGGGGACCAACATACCTGCAATCGACTCTGGGTTCTTGGAATAATTATATTCAAACAGAAGTGTGATCTAGGACTTTATATATAATGTGATTCCATGTCGAGACCTTTCTCACCAATAATATTAAAGTCATTAGAAAATTCTGTAAATATTACTGTTATATAATATTAATTTCATCTTTACTCTTATTGTTTTTTTCATTTTTCTTGTTTTATTTTATGTTTCAACTTCAAAATATTATAATATACGAAAATTCTAAAAAGATTTTATGTTTTTATGTGTTTGTACATATTTTGTTAAATCTTTGTTTTATTCAAAATCATGTGTTTTGTTGTCAAGGTCATTCATACAAAGTTCGTTGGAAACCTGGTACTTAAACAAATCATTTACAAGTTGAGGGACTGAAATTAATACTTTGTGAGAAGTCTATATAAAATAAAATTTCAGAGTTATTATGCAAATACTTCAAACCAAGAGCATGCTTTGAAAAAGAAAATTCTTCTTTGACCCCCAAGAGGGCATGTGAACGAATGTTATATGCTCTAAGTTTTAGTAGTACATGGACAGGTAGATCAAGATCAAGTGTCTTGGGCTGCAGAGACTGAAGTTGCCGATGCTGAAGCGCTTAACAGAAAACGAGAACGTGACAATTGGCGGTTGAACCTAAAAAAAGAACGGATCCTGTCTAAAGATCAGTCGAAGGACGTGGCAAAAAACAAGTCGGCACAAGAAAGTCAACAGAAGTAAATTAGATGTCGAGCCTCCCGCATCAGATGTTACTAAAAATTGTTGCTGCCGATCATGCCTAGAAAATAAGATTGAAGTTCAAGTCTTCAAGATCGGAATATAAAGAACTGTTCAAGATCCAATCTCGTTCAAGCTCTTTGATCAAGACAAGTATTGAATTTCAAGTAATAAAGACGAAGCAAGGAACTTAATGAAAGTTCCTGGACATGCTCAATCCTAGAAGGAGATTGTAGGACCAATATTTTATATTAGTTTTAGGATTGTGTATGTCTTTATATTTGCTAAGAGTTGGTGTAATGCGTACCTCAGTATGTTTATTTTGTAAGGAAAAAATGTAAAAGTTGAAGAAATGAGGACCATATATAAAGGGTCACTTAACTCATTTCTCTGCAACCTTTTACAACTCTTGATAATTCAAAACACTTTCAATAAAATAAAGAGATTCTCTCTCTACCAAACACATAGTTCTCCAATTTCTATCTTTATCTTACAAACTAAGATCCGAGATCCGAGTATTGTAAGTGATTTCCGCTAGTTAACAACACGGATTGATCTGAGGAAAGTTTTTAGATCCATCCAAAGAAGAACTACAATAACATTTGAATATGTTTAAATATAACGATCTTAACATTTCTCCTAATTACACAGGTCACTATTCATTTCGTATTTAAAAAGATTTTTAGAGATTTATGAATTGTTATTTTTTTATCATTATTTATATCTTATTATCCATAAAGTATGTTATTATGTATATTATTAAATTCAACTTTTTTGTTACATCTTTTTAACCATCGGTGTTTCACACGAGCTCCATCCTAGTAAATAAATATAGTAATATTAAAAATCTAATAGCGAACATATATATATATATATATATATATATATATATATATATATATATATATATATATAGGATTAATTTCTTTTGAGAACCCTTTTGAGCTTTAAGAATTCGAAAGAACTCAACGTAACAATTTTTTTTTGAAATTTTTTTTAGACATGTGTAATACGTAAGCGTAAGTAATGTACAAAAAATTACAGTATTTTATTACACACCGAATCGACTTATTACACATGTGTAACTAACATTTAAACTTGTGTAATTATCAAAAAAACTTATTTTCTCTCCTGATTCATTTTTTAATCAAATTAAATCTCAGCCACATATTCAAACTCTTTTAATTAAATGTATGGTCCAAATTTGAGTTCTTAAAGCTCTTATAACTCATCAAGTTCTCAAAATATTCCTCCCATATATATATATATAACTTATACATATAATACACACAAACACAAGTGTTAACAGATGTAACCGTACGATCGTAAATGAGTGTAATCTGACGTATTTAACCAAAAGTAACCAGGTAAATATAAATGAACTAACGTGGAACCGTGGAACGTTCATGAAAAATACTAACCCAACCTATGGTCATACGCGTTCATTTAGCTAACCGATCATAATTCATTGTTCATGTTTATTAATACTAAATGAACAAACATAATAAAAAGCTATGGTTGGCTTACCGTTAGGTTAGTTTATACCATAAGTGGAAACAAATTAAAACAATTTAAATAATAGAGCAAGCTATCAAATTAATTGAACATAGATAAAGTATGTTATATGTGACAAAAGGTTTAATACAATGGGGTCTATAGATTAAAAAAAAAAACTTGACAAATGAGAATAACCACAATCAAACAACAAACTACTTAGTAAATACTTTGTACAGCTAGTGGCCGTGCGTTTACCTCAATATGAAACAAAACAAGAAAATATAGCTAAACCTGCTTACAACTTAGCTAGTAAACCAGTTCCATTAACTGGGATTCTATTAGTTTGGCGTCGAGCCCTAATCTAGCTTGAAATGCCTGGACAAATTACATAAGAAAAAGAATAAAGTTAGAAGTCATGAAGTATGATTTCCATAATTAGTGGATATGAACTATAATCCACATTTATGGTTATTGGCATACATACACACAATCATATGTACGCACACTGGCGCACACACATGCAAGATATACATACATATACATCTTATGTGCGTAGAAATGCTTATTTCAATATGTTGAAAGTGCATCCCCGTTGCGACTTAGCTTTTTGCAGGTTTTTCAGAAAACTGCACCCCCATTGCAAATTTTATATTGAAGACACGTCAAGAGTCGCATTCCTAACGCGACTTAACTATTTAGTATTTATCTAACCATGCAAAATATTTTACATTTACACATGTCTAAAGGCGTTTAGAAAGTGAAAGAAGATGATATGAACCTGAGCATGAATAGTACAATAGATGTGATGGCCGACGGTACAGAAATTATAACTCGTAATTTCGGTACCACCTTGTTCTATGACTCTCAAAACTTTAAATGGCACCACTTTTTTGTTATTCACCATGAATATCAAGTTAACCTCGAATTTCATGTCTGCTGATTCCATTACTCGAACCACCTGTAACCTTGGTTCGCTATTGCTTGACTCCCCATCAAGATTAACTACCATTTCTAGCTCTTCTTTCTTAACCTTTAATCGGTCTACTCTTTCCTTCCATTGTTTCAACAAAGCGGTTGCGCGATCCAAGAACTCCAGCAACGACTTTCACTCCTGCAATCACTACAACTATTAAATTATGGCATACTATGATTATTCACAATATACATACGAAGGGAGCTCATGACAAAGGTTTTTTATTCAATCAGGGGATTCCAAATCATTTCACTATATTTACAAAATCCATTTAACACATAATTTCAATATTAAAAAAAATATATATTCCAATATAAACATTACTGTTTACTTAGTCATATTCATAATTAATTATATTTTATCAACTTTATGAGACTTGAAATTATATTTTGAATGTAATTTGGTATTCTACAATAATTAGATAGAGCTGTTTATATAGATATTTTCTTTTTAAATTACAGATATTAGATTTTAATAATTCAAATTTTGTCATATTGAAATTTTAAAAATGTATCACAATGATCTCAAGTTTTGATTTATTGGCCACAAAAAGTTTTTAATTAAAAGGGTTAGATTTCGTTCGTTTTTGATGATGTGGATAATGACACATACGATTATGTAACATAGATAATAATGTGAACTGCTTATATGGTAAAGAAATATCTTTAAATTAACATTTAAATTTTTTAAAACAACTAAATGAATCGAACAACTTTTTTTTATTAACAAAAACCAACGAATCGGAACACTTTTTTTTAATAGAAATCAACAAACTGAACCACTTATTTTTAACAAAAATCAACAAACCGAACTACTTCTCTAATAAATAAAAAAAACTCAGGTCGAGAGAGTTTGGGCAGAACGCATTTCGAGTCGAAATTGGTTCATCTCAGAACGGTGGTGGTGGTGGTTAGGTTCGTTTAATTTATTAAAAAAAGGTGGTTCGGTTTGTTTACTTTTGTCAAAAAGTAGTAGTTTATTTATTTTTGTTATAAAACTGGCTCTTTTCATTTATTTTTTTTATAAAAAGTGATTTGGTTCATTTATTTTTGTTAAAAAAAGTGGTTTTGTTGTTAATTTTTCCTAAACAATTAGTTTGGTTCGTTTATTTTTATTGAAAAAAGTGGTTCGGTAGCGGTACATTTTCAAAAATTAACAGGTTTTAACTCCGTTAATATAAAACCCTTTGGCGACCAATATGACAAAACTGGTAATTGTTTTGGTACATTTTTAAAGTTATACTTAGCGCCGGCCAGTTGGAATAAACTTAGATTATTAAAATCAAATATTTATTTTAATTAACTAATATAAGTTACAGTATTATTTAGAGAAAAACAAATTAAATATGTTAAATGAATGTTGTAATAAGGGAAAGAAAAATTAGTTAGTTCAATACTTGAATAAAATCAGGATAGTTTTACATGAAAACTCGCGTCTATCAATCTCTTATACCAACTAGGAAAAAAGAAAAAAAAAAGAAAAAAAAAAAAAACTCTTACATGATACATACAGGAATTGAAGGTGAAAAGGTGTGTTCTTTTGGATATTAAGCTCATTAGAATGAGTTTACAAGCTCATTTAGGTTTTTAGGGTTTCTTATGATCTCTATGTATTGTAACATAAACATTTAATAAAATCAATTCAGTATTTTGCCCTTATCTCAAATGATATCAAAGCCTTATGCTTCTAGTTACCGTCTCCTTCTCTTTGCAACACACAAAAATAAAAACCCTAGTTGTCGCCAGCGAGTTCAAACCCTAGACAGGGTGCGGCCCTTTCCCGCCTTCGTTTTCTGTTTTGTTTCTTCGTGTTTCTCGTTTATAACGAAGCTTCGCATCCATTCAAAACTTCAGTCCGCTGCCACCGTATAGAATCTTTGTGCCCTGATATGCACTTTGAATATCAATATCGGTTGCCACTCCCTGCATCTTGTCTTTCTATTAATGATTTGCAGGGTCCATGATTCCTGACAGCCATCGGTCTCCTTACGTTCTTCTTGAATTCAAACAGTGAGTAAACTCTTTTAGGTGCTTCCCTTCTTGATTTCTGATACGGATCTACCAACTCTTTTAGCCTCATGTTCTCTAGTCAATCCCATGTTTATTTGCAATTTTGCATTAGTTGTTGAAGTACTTTATTTTAGTTATTTTTATTCCTACAAGTATTAGTGGGTCTATCTTTCTAATTTCATGCATTACTTATGTATCTTGTAAGCCAATAAAAGGCATGTTTGGTGTTTAATGAAACACATAACAAATTTGATTAAAACAAGTCTCTTTAAATTTAATGATTTTATTTTAGAAAGAGATTAGTCAATCTCAAACTTGGCCCCTGTCGATTTCCTATCTTAATCGTTGGCGGCTTTGTGTGCTTGGTTGCTTGCAAACTTTCGACATGTTCCAATCACAAATTCAATTATCTGTGCCTATTACTTATTGTTTTGTCTTCTCCATCTTTATTCATTTTAAAAAAATATATATATTTATTTTACCGGTGTTTTAGCTGAACCAATGACCATGATCTACAGCCACCGTTAATTTCAAACTACGATTTGATTATATTATGTTTTTCATGGATCCCATCTCTTGATCTACCGATCCAAGAGACCGGCGCTAAACTACGATCAGCAGGCTTGCTTATGTTTCTTTTTTAGATCTACCAATCTCATATCTTGATCTATGAATCCAATAGACCATCTGCTAGCCTTGACACACCCTTACACGACTACGTTTGCCCGCTATCGACTTACATCAAGCCGACCTTGCCCCACAAACACCTGCTTTTGAAGACCAGGAGCTACCATCCATTGCAATGCTATTTTTTTAAGACTATGGATGGCGCAATCAAGCAAACTATGGATGGCAACATCAAGCACAATATGAATTTTTTGACTAACGTTTGGAGTTGTCTGATTTTACTTCCGCTGTGTATGCGGGGGAATATTGGATATGAGGCTCATTAGTATGAGCCCACGGGCTCCGTTAGGTTTCTAGGGTTTATTGTGATCACTATATATTGTAACATAATCATTTAATAATATCAATTAAGAATTTTACATTATCTTACATGTTCATGTTTGTGCATGTATCTAATTCTATAGAGATATAAAGATGTACGTACATATGGCTGAAGATGAAGGAGAGACGCTAGTGTGGAGTAGAGGTCCTTCATACGATCTCTGCGTTGCTTTTCTTTTGTTGCCGGAGGTGTTTGTGAAGATGAGCTTCCACGCCTCATATTGACTGGTATAATTATGCTAATCTTGCAGACTAGAATGTGTGCTGGCCATTCTTATAAAATGGTTGGTGTCTATTCAAAGGAGTTTGATATATTAACAGGGATATTGAACAAAAGTCCAAAATCAACGCAACATCTATTTAAGAATTGAATTTAGAATGGAAAGTGGAACCGGAATCTTTTTTAACACGAAACTCAGCTCTGTTTTGTTAAAAAAAACACATTTTCTCTAACATAAAAAAAATCAATTTTCTTTTCATAGTGTATAAAAAAACTTGGTTTGTAATTTTTAAGGAGCTACCTATGCAACTTGTTCATTCTTCGATGTAAAAAAATACATATATGTGTAAACATATATTTTTATTTTCTATTTTATAATTTAAAATTGTATAAATAAAACAGACTTAGTTTTTACATTTTAGTTGGTATTTTTAAAACATATCCCATACTCTAAACACTCTTTTTTGTCCTTTACAGAACTTAATTAGAAATGCTCATATACATACCTTCATCTCTTTTTTCTATTCTATAGATGAGTTCTATATATTATACTTTAACACAATATCTTTAAAGGGCTACTATTGATCATCTATAAAATTATTAATTATTATGCGTATATAAAAAAAAATAATAATAAAATAAGTGTTTATAAGTATGATAAAGATATAGATAAAGAATGAAATACGAAAAAGCTTTTAAAATATACAAGAGTGTGTATCTAATCTCCATTACCAAAATATAAACGTTTTGCTATAGTGATTATAGTGAATCACTATTCATATCTCCTCTAATGTTTTACTTCAACCATTTTGATTTGTACGTCAAGTGTTTTGTACATCAAGTGTTTTGCTTTCCACCTCAAGAATAGAAGACATAAAAAGATATAATAACAATAATAATAATAATAATAATAACAACAACATAGATGAAGAATAAGTTGTAGAGTTTAAACAAAATTTAAAGAAATGTGATTTTTTTAATGAAATGGATAGAGAAATTCAAATGAAATTACTCTAACTAGGATGAGTTTTTTTTCTCCCGAATACTGGTATCGTACATACTAATCATAAGCAGTTAGGTATCATTGTTGGTTTTACTTAAAATCGGTATTGACAAAAAGTGGTATCGGTATATGTACTTTGTGGTAAAAGTTCGATACCAATACTTGTATAAAATATTTATATATGTTTTTTAAGAATCCTAATTCAATTTTTAAAAAAATAGTTAAAGAATTTTAAACTAAAAATATTTCATTAATTCATTTGTAATCAGTATATCAAAATACCAATGATTGAGAATTTTGGTCAATATTTAATCGGATTTGCAAAATATCACTAATTTGTACTGCGTGTATTTCTTTCATAATCAAGATTATAAATCTCCATTATTATTTTTTTTCAAGAAAAGTCAAACGATCATACCATTATGGATCCTCATTAAAGACATAGTATACTAAAAACTGATTTTTTTATGCTGCTAAAAAATTAGACACTAGTCTGAACTGCTTAAATGCTTAAAAAACTAAAAGAAGATAAAATGCTAAAATGCTAAATTACCAAAAAACTGATATCGAACCGATATATTTGGTACCTACTTTTCATCAAATTGGATATCAGTAACGGTGTAGTATTGATCTTATCCCTTGCTCTGACATTCAGTATACGTCAATATTCTAACATGGTTAGTATCCAAATCGATGTCCACTAACATTTTAAAAAAATTATGTACTTTAGTTTTAGATATAAGATTGGATTCTCTAATATTGGATTGCGTTTGGTATGCAAGAATGTCAGAGGGAATGGGTCAATGTGAGAATTTTGTAGAATTTGTTGTTTAGGTTTTAAATACGTAAAAGCTTGAGGAAAGCGTGAAAGGACCGAATTACAATTTTAGTTGAATAAAAAGATCCAAATACCCTTAAATACCCTTAAATGATAGTCGCAAATACCCTTAAATGATACCCGCGGGTCAGAAGAACGCTCCTCGCAAGACACCCGCGGGACATACGGATCACCCGCATAACTGTGTAAAAGAAGAACGTCTTTATACCACACGCGGAAGCATCCAGGTACCCTTAGACGTCATCCGCGTGATAGCACATATACCCGCCAAGATGACCAGAAGGCAATACCAGCAGGACACCTGTAAATAACCATCTGCCTTCTAGAAGATTTACCAAGATGCTTTCTTGGGCAATACGTGATTTCTCAGCCAATATATAAAGGACACCTGGCTAGGTTGTTATAACCGTGCACAAGACCATGAGTTAATTTGTCCTATCATAGAGTGACACGTGTCCAGGTTGTTATACCCATGCACATGCAACGTATAGCTCAACCTATCAGAAGAGGACACATGCCCTGGTGGTTACGAGAGCATTTTCTAGAAAGGGACAGTTGGCCCAATCACATTCCCACATCCTTCGGCTATAAATACCCTCTCCATCTCCATGAGGTACACATATTCACTCCCAAATATCTACTCTCAATACTCAAGTACTTTCTCTCTATTAGAACTGCACTTATTCTCACGACGGAGGGTAGTTACGGGAAGACCCCCCTCTTGTCCTTCCCGTAACGAGCTCACGGTGTCTGTTTTGCAGGTTCCGCTCTCTGGACTTTAGGAAGTTGTGCTCATATCATGTTAGTTGTTGTTGTATCCCACGCGGTTGACTCATTTGATCCAGGACCCGTTGAGGGGATTGGTTCAGTGTTTCTTCATTGGCGTCATCCGCTTTGTGTTAGAACTGCCAGAAAATTCGTTGGTTTTTTGGTTCGTACGATATGAGTAAGCTTCTTGAGGGGCCGACGGGGACCTGCACCACCTTTGCGTATTGCTGATTCTGAGGCGTTGGGAGGCTTTGCCTCAAGTGTCTTTGCACGTATCACATCACCTGGAAGTTCCACTCCTGGTGACCTAGGACATGCCACGACTCCCGCAGGTCCTACTCCGATGGATCTAGGGCATGTCACAGCGCTAGGAGGTTCCAGATCTGGCAATCCCGGGCGAATTACAAAAGAAACACGTCGGACTCACTCCGAATTAGGTCAAGAAGATAATTCTGACGATTTTAAACCGATGAGAACTCATCATTGTGGTTCCAAAGCTAGGGTCCCTTGTCTCCGGACGAGTGGTTCCGTATCCAACAAGAGAAGGTTGTCGCGGAGTACGAGAGACGGGTACGCGAAGAGAGACTCTAGGCTCGTACTCTAAATTATGAAAAATCTCCTAGGAAATCTCCCTCCCCTCCTCCAACAGCGAGGAGGAGTCAGATCCGTCGTAGCGTTCAAACAGAGAGAGATCCTAGGGAAGTTTGGAGACAGCATGCTCGTCCTCGTATGGTCATGCGTGTACCATCTTACCTTGACGAGTATGACAGTTACGACCCGTCATACCGCCCATGAGATATCAGCTACTATAGTGGTGATAGCCGCCTTCATTTACACGAAGGAACTAGTTGCCCACATGCGGTAGTTCGCCAGGCGGGTTATCACAGTGATGCTGAGGAAGACTTTTCTAAGCCATATCGTCCCGCTGCTTTCGCTGAAAAATCAAAGTTCATTGCACGAATTGCAACTGCCCCATTCCCAGTCAATGCTAAAATCCCAAAATCCGTAGGGAAGTATGACGGGATGACTGATCCTAGTGATCACTTACTGAACTTTGTGGCTATAGGAGGAGTCAGCGGTTGGACTCTCCCATACTGGTGCCACCTGTTCGCATTAACTTTTACTGGTGCAGCGCGGGAGTGGTTTGAGAAACTTCCAAATGGTCAAATCAAGAGCTGGGATGACTTTGTAGCCAAATTTTCCCAGCACTTCAGCCAGCTGAAAAAACACACTCGTTATCCGTCTGAAATATTAGACGTTGTTAGGCGGAATAATGAGTCTATTGAAGACTTCATTACCCTTTTCAATAACGAAAGTCTTAATATCGGCGGAGTAAGTGAAGATATGTTGCGGGGAGCTTTTCGCAAAAATGTGAAAAGTAATGAATTGATTTAGACCTTAACTGGAAAAGATGGTATGCCCACGTCTTGGAATGATATTATGACTGCGGCGAAGCTTTTCGCAAGAACCCAGAAGACGTTGGCAACCAATAATCAGAAATAGAACTTCAAAGTTGAATTCCAGACTCCGCGATCGAACAAGCAGGCAAAAGAAACTATTTGGTCTATACTCCAACCGTCCACAGAGGCGTCTAAATCATTTGACGCCAGATATCTGATTGGCAATAAAAACAAAGTAGGCTCCTCAACTCGAGGCTCAAATAACTGGACTCCACTTTCAAAGACTCCTGCTGAAATCTTCACTACAGAGTATGTGAATTTCAAGAAATCACAGCCACTCACAAGGAGATCATTCCTTGATGCCAATAAGCATTGTTCATTTCATGACGACATCGGTCATAATATGAACGAGTGCGTAGCTCTAAAAAATGAAATTGAGGCGGCTGTGAAATCAGGAAAACTTGGACATTTGGTCAAGGGTGCAAGAAAATTTGGACTGGTAAGGCTCCCGCGCGAGATAACTAGGGCTCGCCCAAAAAAGTAAGTGAAAGATCTAAACATTCATATGATTCAAGGTGGACACAAGGTTGTCGGGAAGAGGAGAGAATTCCTGGATGAAGAGTGGAAAAATGAGCCTGTGATTTTTCCACGAATCAAAGGAGGTCATTGTAATAAGAACCCTTTGATTATCACCGCTCTTTTTGGCCATTATCGCTCACAGTACGTTTTCTTCGACACTGGTAGCACGTCGGATATAATGTACGAGCAGCGCTTTGAGCAGCCAGATGAAGAAGATAAGGAGAGGTTGAAACCCATCCATGCTCCTGTATTTGGAGGCGAGATAATGCGCCCGCGAGGGGTGATATCTTTTTCAGTCACTCTCAGTGACGGAATCCAATCAAGAACCGAAGAGGTTGAGTTTTTAGTTTTACCAGCAACATCAAAGCATGACATTATCTTGGGTCGAGAAGCGATTGGTAACTTCGATGCCCATCCTTCTACAGAACACGGTGCAGTCGGAGTTCCGACTCGCACTGGTGTGGCTATCATTCATATCAACTGCCATTGCTTCGCGACTGAAAGTTCTAAGCCCAGCAAAGTTCCAAAGCAAACTCGGCGGACTGAACCCGAGAAATAGGTCCTAAAAGAATTCCTAGATCAAACTGTAACAATTGGACCCGCTATCTCTGAGATAGTGAGAACATATTTTAAACAGTTGCTGACAAAAAATGTTGACGTCTTCGCGTGGCAGCCCGCGGACATGACCGGGGTCCCGCAAAAGATTGTAGAACACAAGTTACGAGTTAACCCATCGTTTACTCCAATAGTGCAGAAGAAGCGTAAGATGGGGCCGGAACAAACGAAAGCAATGAACGAACAAGTTCAGGACCTCTTACATGCTGGAATCATCCACCCAATCCAATGCCAGACTTGGGTTTCCAATCCAGTTATTGTCCCCAAAGGTAATGGGACTTGACGGATGTGCATAGATTTCAAGGATCTGAACAAGGCGTGTCCCAAGGACTGTTATCTATGACCGGAAATCGATCTCAAAGTTGATGTTGTAACCCCGTTCAAATTCAAATGCTTCTTAGATGCCTATAAAGGCTATCATCAAATCCGCATGGCGGCGGGTGATGAAGACAAGATAGCATACTGCACAGACCAGGGCACATTCTGTTATAATAAGATGATGCCATTTGGTTTAAAAAACGCGGGGGCTACATATCAACGATTGATGGATGAGGCATTTAAGAACCAGATTGGTCGAAACTTAGAAGTTTACATGGATGATCTCATAATCAAAAGCATTGAGGAAGATCAGATGCTGAGATACATCGAAGAAACATTTGAGACCTTGAGAAGTATCAATATGAAGTTGAATCCAGCTAAGTGTTCCTTCGGAATGGAAAAGGGAAAATTCATAGGAGTAATCGTTACAGGCGCGGGTTTTAAGGCCAACCCGGATAAAGTCTAGGAAGTAGCCCGCATGCCTTCCTCTTAGTCCCATAATGAAGTGCATACACTCAACGGAAGATTAGTTGCACTGAACAGATTCTAAGAAAATCATGCAGCCAAATCTTACCCGTTCGTTTCAACTTTGAGAAATTGCCTCAAGAAGGCACATTTTAAGTGGACCGCGGAAGCAGAACAAGCATTCATGGAGGTCAAAATATGCTTAATAGAGTTACCTACCTTAACCTCACCACACACGGGTGAACCTCTGACAATGTTTTTTGTCTGCAACAGACATAGCCATTGGGGCCGTACTACTGACAGACAGAAAAAATGTCCAAACTCCAATCTACTATGTCAGTAGGACGTTGACAGACCTAGAAACCAGGTACTCAATGCTTGAAAAACCGGTTCTGGCGTTGGTCTATGCTGCCAGGCGACTCCGCAGGTATTTCCAGGGTCACCCCATCAACGTGCTGACAGGGTACAAACTCAAGAATGTGGTAAGCAAATCAGAATTGTCTGGGAGATTGGCGAAATGGGCCATCGAACTGGGTGAGCACGCGATTGAGTACAAACCCAGACCAGCAATCAAAGGGCAAGTGCTAGCGGACTTTGTCACAGAGGTTCCGCATCACAAAGAAAATAATGCTTAGTTGAACAATGTAAGGCCCCGTTACCGGTGCCCTACTTTGGACGTTGGATTTACTCATAAACACAGTTCTAAATATCAGAGTTAATTAAAACTTTACGCGGAATTTGAAACTTTCATAAACATTACACAATAATTCATAACTTGTCTTAAAACATAACTTGAAACATGTCTTTCAGTTCAAACATTAACCAATAAATCTTCATATGCCAGCTTATTTTTTCATCTACCAAGTGTCTCCCATCAAGCCAGCTGTCTCATCCTACTCACCTGCGTGCATACTAAAAGTCAGATACGCTGAGTGAGTTCTGGTTAATCATACAACATACAATCAGTTCACATTCTTGCACACATGCCCGAAGGGGTGTACATTATTCATTCTTTACTTTTACATGCATATCTATCCATACTATATAAAGAGCCTTCCGCCCTATAACCTCACAGATATTATAAGGGCCTGGTCCCCAACATCACATATATTATTAGGGTCTAGTCCCCATCCTCACAGATATTAGGGTCTGGTCCATATCCTCACAGATATTTTTAGGGTCTGGTCCCTTTGTTTCGTGCCACTGTACCATACATGTCTTTGAATACCATCCTTGACGATACGTGCAATATCCGAAGATCGTTCACGTACTATCAACATATCTTACATACATCATTCATACAATATATATATATATATATATATATATATATATATATATATATATATATATATATATATATATATCATACATACGTCATTCATACATCATGTATATCAATCATATCTTTAACTACTACCTGGCGGTACATGCAAAATCCGAATATCGTTCACACACCGTCGATTAATCATCATACGTAAATCATATGAGGCATACACTTACCACTTAAGGTAAGTGTATTAACATCACATCGAGTATGCACACAGCCCCGAAAACATAACAAGGAAGTGGGGCTATAAACCCACCTGAACGCGGTTACGTTCACCGTTTATGGTTATTCCTTTCTTGAGCTGTCGTATAACAATTACACGTATCAATTTAACAATCACTACCCATATCGCGTTTGTAGTGTAATTATTACCCTCAACGAACGGGGGCCTGGGGGTAGCTCCCCTGGCAGCGGGGTATAGGGGAGACAGCCCCTAGCAGGGTCCAAGGGGCAGCGCCCCTGGCTGGGGTCGAGGGCTTATTTGTAATTAACTGTCTTATCATATTTTCTTTTAGAATTTTGAATCATTAATTAATTTGCTAACTTAAAAGCTCAAGGGCTTCTTTGTAATTAAATCATTCTTTTTCTAAGTCCAGGGACCATTCTGTACTTCCATTGAACTTCTAGTTCGTTACTTGGTTCTTTAACGAATTGGCTTATCATAACGAACTGGTCCTTGTAACGAATTCGACCCTCTAGCGAACTGGTCCTTGTAACGAATCAGTCCATATAACGAACTAGTCCATATAAAGAATCAGTCAGTGTAACGAACTGAACCTTCTAATTTGTTATTTCTTTTAACGAATGGTCACAGCGAATTGGGGTTTAGTTCGTTATCTTTTCCTTAACGAATTTGCACACGAACTAAGTCTAGTTCGTTAGACTTCCCTTAACGAACCACTTAGCGAATCACCCCTAGTTCGTTAACCCCCGTTAACGAATTAGGGTTAGGTCAGAGAATGTTAGAACATTCTCTGACATCCCTTTAACCTCGTACCACTTTCCGGTGCCGCCTTTGCCTGAAAACCGGGATCTCGCCGGAAAAGCGAGATCCTGCTTATTTCTCCACCATTTTCACCGTTTTTCGTCCCATTCGATCCAAATCTGAGCTAGGGTGACCCCTAAGCTCACCTTAGGTTCGGTTTATACCCGATTCCACCCAGATCTCGTGACTCTATCTGTTTAACGGTGTCGGCTTGTCGTTTCGTGACTAAATATAATGGGTTTTAGTTTATACAACATCATACTATCATTACCTTAAATCGGGATCGTTTTTCTATCTTGGATCTGCTAGATAAAGGAGAGAAATTAGAGAGAGAGAGAGCTTAAGTGTGTATTTTGGTGGTGTATGGAATATGTGTAAAATGAATGATAAATGGGTAATTATGACTTATATAATTATGGATCATGGGCTTAAGCCCATGGTCTTTCCTTCATAACCCAAGTCCATAACCCATATCCATTTAACCCAACACTAGCCCGACTTGTAATAAGTCTTATTTTCATTTTATTAACCAAACTAGAAAACGGGATGTTACAAACAACAACCCCAAGTACCTCCGGAGCAAGGAAAAGTCTGGTCATTGTTCACGGATGGAGCATCCAGTAGAGAGGGAGGGATCTGGCGCAGGCCTCAGGCTAGTCAATCCCAAAGGCCATGAGTTTTCTTAAGCCATCAAGTTATACTTAAAAAGTACTAACAATGTGGCGGAGTATGAAGCTTTTCTGGCAGGCCTACGGATAGCTAAGAAACTTGGGGTGAAGCACCTAGAAGCGCGGGTGGAATCCATGCTGATAGCAGGGCAGATCAATGGAACTTACGAAGCAAAAAACGATGTAATGGCTTCATACTTGTCTCAAGCGAATGACCTAATCCTTAAATTCTCTTCATGCAAAGTAATTCATATCAAGAGAAGTGAGAACAAATCAGCGGATGCCCTTAGTAAATTGGCTTCAACGAACTTCGAGCACTTTGCTAAAGACATTCGTATTGAAGTTTTGGATCGCCCATCCATCCTGCAGAAAAAAGTTCTAGTAATTCAGACTAGCGTAGAATCTTGGATGTCACCAATCATGACTTACTTGTCATCGAGAGTTCTGCCAGAAGAAAAAGCCGCGGCTCGAAAGATAAGGCACAAGGCGTTGAACTATCAAATCCAAGATGGAGTCTTGTATAGAAGATCCTTCCTCGGTCCACTCCTGAGGTGTGTGGACGCCGAGGACGAGATTTACTTGATTAAGGAAGTTCACGAAGGCATTTTTGGCCTTCACGTGGGTCCGAGAATGGTCATAGCAAAGCTTTTAAATGCTAGATATTACTGGCCAGGGATGCATTTAGATGTTGTACAGGAAATCAAGAAATGTGATTCCTGTCAGCGTTATGCTCCCAACACATTGCGACCGAAGAGTGAACTTGTTCCAGTTACTTCCGCTTGGCCATTCCAAAAATGGGCTATTGACATCATGGGACCTTTCCTTGAAGCCCTGGGACGTGTCAAATTTCTAATCGTGGCCATTGATTAATTCACCAAGTGGATGGAAGCCAAACTAGTCGCATCCATCACAGCATCAAGTGTCAAGAAATTCCTTTGGGAACTCATAATTTGCCGATTTGGTCTTCTGCTAGAACTTGTGAGTAACAATGGGACCCAATTTGCGAATAGCGGGTTACAAGAATGCTTGAAAGAACTTCATGTCACTCAGATTTTCACATCTGTGGCTTATCGACAAGCAAACGGTCAGGTCGAACGGACCAACCGGACAATCAAAGAAGGGATTAAAGCGAGGTTAGTCACTAAACGAAACGACTGGGTCAAAGAACTGCCCCATGTACTTTGGGCCTTTCGCACCCAAAAGAATTCAAGTGATTCCGAAACATCGTTGAGTTTAACCTATGGGACCGAAGCCATGATCCCGGCTGAGATCGGGGTTCCATCCGCACGAACTTTGATAATCGATGATAACGACAAAGAGTTGCGGATGAACCTCAACCTCCTTGAAAAAAGGAGGGAATTGGCATCGATCCGCGAGCATAACTCTTAAAGCCAACTGCAGAAATATTATGACTCGCAGGTACAAAAATGCATGTTTGATGCGGGAGACTTTGTCTTCCATAGCAACGAAGCTTTCGGCCAAGATCCCCCAGGAAAGTTGGCCCCAACTTGGGAAGGCCCTTACAAGGTTAAACAAGTGTTATCCAAGAGCGCCTACAAGTTAGAGAATTTGGACGGGACGGAGGTCCCTAGAACTTGGAATGTGGCACAGTTAAAGAAATGCTACATCTAGCAAGACATGTTTCTTACTCTTTATTTTTGTCCTGTGCGCCTAGTAGACTAGCGAAGGACATGTAATGTCATTTATTGTAATTTCGTTAGGCTTATGCCTTTTTTATGAGAATTTGTTAATCCCACATTCTAGTCTTATGTAATACACATGTTTTGGTCCGTGCATCAGATGGGATTAATATGACCGTACTTTATTGACAAAAAGAAGATCCTACAAATACTTATATTACGAAAAGTAAGACAAAGTGTACCGGATAAACAAACTTCTTATATATGTGCAAATGGGATTACAAAAAATATTACAAGGAAGATGGATCTATGCAGACTACAAGAAATATGTAATTATTTTGCTTCATCTTCTTCATTTTCATCTTCCGCATCATTTTGATCTTCATCATTAGCAGTTGTAAGAAGTTCCTTCAGCTGTTCAATTCTGTCTTACTTTTCCGCAAGCTCGACAATTTGACTTTCAATAGAAAACTTCAAATTGTCAAACATCTTCGCCTTCTCATTAGGAATTTTAGCAGTATCCCGGCCGTGCAAGACGAATTCCTCCAGAAGTCTACCTTCTTCAGCAAATTTAAAGCCTTCCTGGAAACCCTTCTAGAGGCCGGCTTGAGAAGATGCGTTTAAAAGCATGGCAAGACAATTCCCAAGCTCATCACCCTCCCGAATGTGGGCGATAACCTGTTAAAGATAAAATGTGAGCAAGTGTTTCATATATAATTGCGTACAAAACCAAAGCAACAATTACCTAGGGAACTCCTTCCGCCAACAACCATTTTTGGTCCGCCTTGGCCCGGACAAATTCCATTTTGTGCTCAGCACAATCCAAGGCTTGCTCCTAGTTCTTGGTGGCAAGGGTAGCAAGGAGCTCGTCCTTGGCTGCTAACTTAGCCTTCAAAGTTTTGATTAGCTCGTGGAGTTCATCCAATTGTTGCTGGATAGCAGTTTTAGCCTCCTCAGCAACGGATCGACGAGCTATCTCCGCTTTTAGGGCTGTCTTCGCGTCCTCCAGTTGTCGTTCTGCAGTATCTGCAGCCAGGCGGTTATCTTTGGCTTCTTTCATACCCTCAGCGGCTTCTTTCTCTGCCTAGGCGCCTTAATCTCCAACTCCTCCCACTCCTCATTCATGCCTAGCCAATCCCGACATTATTCCTGTGTAGTGGAGATAGTATTGGCAAGGCTATAGGAGTAGGAGTTCAGCAATTCTTGGCTTGGACCTTCACTCTGTCATTCCCTTTCCGCAGGAGGAAGACCTCCCTGCAGATATTCCAGGCAAACATCTTTGCTCGAAAAAGTTGAATGCTGACGTATGGACCAACACGGACAATGCATTGGATATACTTCCTCATGCTAAGACAAAGACACCTGTGGGCCACATCCAAAGGCACTAACCCCTCCCTGGTCCCTAAAGTGATAGGGAACATAGAGAGGTAACGAAACGACAGGGTCTTTTAAGTTACCGTCTTTCTTACCCCCTGAAGGAGGGGTATCTGAGATAATAACCGGCTCCTGCACACCCGTTGGCGGAGACGTTGGCGGTGTGGCAGGTGATGTTGATCCCCTTGGATCAGAAGGATCCTTAGAAGATTTCTCCATGAATTATGCAAAAGGAACATGTCTATATCAGTAGTATACTTCACAAAAATAAAAGGCAAATACCAACGCTTGGAAATTATCGAGGTTACCTGAAGAAACATCGTTAGAGGCAAGCTGTCGAAGGCGAGATGCCAATTTTGTCTTCTTGAGTTTCTGGGTAACGGCGGGCTTGGTGGCTTACACCTTCCGCTTGCCAGAAACCTTGGAGGCACCGACATTGACGACATCGTTAGTAGCTCGATGTTCATCTCCTGAGGTGACATTGGCACCTTCGTCATCCACCACCTTAATGGTGATTGGAACCTGATTCCGCTTGTGGGTCAGACCTATAGTCAAATGTAGGATATTTAAAGTGTCAGTAGCACCAACTGATAATCCTTCTTCGCGGGATGATGACTCGTCGCTAGACGAAAGAAGTACTATCACCCCACTAGAAGTTGCAGCAGTAATTGGCCGAGGCTTTAGAATTCCCACACCTTTCGTAATGAAGTTCTCACCTTTGGCGTACATCGCCTCGGAAACCCCGGGTTCCGAGCGAAATGTGGTGGGGTACAAAAAATTGTTGCTGGTACGCTCAAGAATGGGCGCGTCCTTTGGATCAATCGGACGACGCACCATAAGACCTTCCTCATGGTCCAGAAGCGTACTAAAAAGTACTAACAATGAGGCGGGGTATGAAGCTTTTCTGGCAGGCCTACAGATAGCTAAGTAACATGGGGTGAAGCACCTAGAAGCGCGGGTGGATTCCATGCTGATAGCAGGGCAGATCAGTGGAACTTACGAAGCAAAAAACGATGTAATGGCTTCATACTTATCTCAAGCGAAGGACCTAATCCTTCAATTCTCTTCATGCAAAGTAATTCATATCAAGAGAAGTGAGAACAATCTAAAGTACCCGGTAGTGAAGTGATCCGCATACACGGCCATCTTCTTCGCATATGGGTTAGTGGCAACCGACCCGTCCGCTGGATACTCGGGTTCCCATTCAAGCACCAAACCGTAAACGTTGATGATATCTTGATAATCTCTCTCCTCCCAATGAAAAACGACGTTATCGATAGAAGCGTCACCCTTCTTTTCTTTACCCATTGTGAATCAAAAGAATTCGAAGGTAAGAATAACTAGAAGTTTCAGATCTGGAATCAGAGAAGAAAAGAGGAATTATAAGATAAGAATAAACAAGAAGGGGGAAACGGCCTATTTATACTCATTGCAGTTAATGCTATGGATGGGATGCCAGTGGAGAGAGAAAATACAATCCAATCAACGGATGACAACTCGGGCAAGAAAGTCGAAAGAGCACAATAGCCTGTAGAAAGGCGTCAGGAGCGTCATCAATTTTCCCCACTCGCACAATTCAAAAATATCTCAAGATATTATCCTAACAAGAAGAAATTCAAAATTCACAAAAGGAAACAATTCTCTTTTCATTCATGATTAAAGAATAATTACTAAACATGAAAAGAAATTACAAGTCATATATCTATTCAAAGAGTCTTGGGTGGATGAATCTTCCGGAGGATTAGGCGGAGTGTCTTCTGTTCCTTCCCCCAGGTATTCCTTCAACTGCTCCACGCCGTCGCGGGCTGCAGCAAATTCTGGAAGCATGTTCTCCAAGGGGAATGATAAGTTGTCATATTCATGAAGGCGCATATCATACTCTTGGGTAACATCCTGTCCATTCAGCGGGTGTTCTTCAAAAGGGCGACCGACTTGGGCATAACCCATCCCTTCATTAAAACCTAACACATGGCCGGAGTTGGAGGAAGCAACAAGCAATTGGGCTAAGCTATCTGTCAACTTTGTTCCCTCCTTGATATGCCTGATGACCTATAAAGGAAAAACCAGATTTGTTAACAATTGTCAAAACACAAAAAGACACGGGTAATAGCGAAAGAGTGGTATAACATACCGCGTTAAGACCTTGGACTAATAGCAAGCGTCTTTCCCCCTCCGCCCACTCCGCCCTTTCCCGAAGCTCATTATACCCGGCGGCTATTTTTTGCTTCTGATTTAAGTATTCTTCCGCACGAGCTTCCACTTCATCTCGAGCTTGCAAAAGAGAATCGTAGTCGGCTTGCATGTCATCAGCTCTCTTTTCATTTAGCTCCGCTTATTCCTTTTGCACCTTTGAGTCTGCCTTGAGCTCTTGGACAAGGATGCCTTGGCGGGCCACTTGTTCTTCTAATGCCGAATTGGCATCAAGTGCCTTAGCCAAGTCATCCTTCTCCTTTTCCGTTTCGGCTCGGGCAGCTTGAAGAACGGTGTTTTGCTTCTTGCAAGCTTCTTCCCATTGACGGGTCGCACCCGTATGCTTATCCTTCTCATTTCTGAGAGCGATTTCAGCATCAGACTGCTTCCACTTGGCAGTATTGACAGCTTGACGTTGCTCGCGAGCTTCCTTCTTCGCCTCCTCAAAGGATTGAATCATCTCTCCCCACCTCTCCCCCATCGACCGCCATTCGCGTAAGATTTCCTACCCGCAAGAAATGGTGTTGGCTAAGGACGAGGAATAGTCATGATAAAGATCTTGGCGAGGACGACCACGCTGGTGGATTCGCTCCGCTGTCGGGAAACACTAGTTGATAAATGTCACACAAGTGTCTGGATCAGTAAAACGAGATCCTTTCACGATGTTCCAGTTCGGAACAAACTTCTCGTTATCCTCCCCTGGATTGGGCTTCCCATAATAGTCGAAGTTTGTCGATTGGGTACGCACCACACCTTTAACATTTTTTGGACAAGGAGAGGGGGTTGTCAAAAAACCTGACGGAGTTGGCGGTGTAGATTCCTGCGTCTTGGACGCCTCCTCATCCATAGCATGATCTTTTCGTGTAGAACTGTAAGCATTCCCAGTCTCAAACAGGTAAGCCAAGGGATCCTTGACTTCCGGTGGAGGGAGCGGCCCCTCTTGATTCTCATCGGACGGAGGAGTTGATGGTTTGTCTTCCCTCTCCGGTGGTGGAGATGGTAACTTCTCGCTTTCAGGCGTTGGGGATGGTAGTTTATCATCTCCCGCTGGTGGAGTTGCCAAATTCTAGTACCAACAACGTCAGCCAGATCTACAAAAAACAAAATTGAATTTAAAGTATTAAGAAAAAAAGAAAGGGGAAAGGTACAGTAGAATCATTGACTTACCAGTCATCCCCTTCATGCGGGAAGCAAGGCTGACTCTATGCTTCCTCGGACGCTGTGTCCGCTGCTTCTTGGTGGCTGGACCCTCTTCGATGTATGCGTGGCTACCACCCACGTCATCCGCTCGAAGAGATTCAAAAGTCCTCTTCCGCTCCAACTCTGCCAACAGATGTGAGACAGATGAAATGTTAGAAGCATCGTCAGAGTCCTCTTCTTCTTGGGATAGTTCGTCACTTGAAGAAAGAATAACGACCACCCAGCAGAAGTGAGAGCGTTAAGCAGATGAGGATTAAAAGTATACACGCCTGTTTCGAAGATGTCTTCCGAGAATATTGGCTTAGCGCATACCTTCGTGGGGAAGAGGAATCGGCTCCGTGTCCTCTCCAAAACAAGAGTTTCTTTAGCGCCATGGATACGCTATCATGCGCAACCTCTAATCTCAAAAAGGGCATTCAACATGGGCCCTTCACCTGGAAAGCACATAAGAAGTCAGCAAAAAACGTATCATATGAAATAAAACAGGGAAAAGGGATTATAACTTACGTTCCTTCACGCCCATAAAAACGGGCACCAATTCAGGATACGGCCACAGGCCGCTCATCCCTGCACATACTAGGGCTTCTTCAGGCAAAACCCACATTAGGGAGGGTTCCGAAACCAAGGCGCGGAACCACTCTTGTTCTTGATGGGGAGTCATAATAACTACTGGGAGGGCCTCGTTGGCCGGATGCCGAACCATTCTATCAGGAACGACGTCCTCTGATATCCAGAAGAACATGTGGCGCCAGTCTTTATAACCGCCCGCGGGCACGATCCTGATAATTCTGTCAGCTATTGGATTGCACTTAAACCACCCACCACAGTTGGTCATCCGGTAGAACGCAGGGAAGCGGTCAACATGAGGCAACATTCCCTTCGCCGTACACAGGAATTCGAAATGGCGAATTTGCATAACGACAATGGGATGTAACTGGGATAAATGGATCCCATAGGCACTTAATACCTTTATGAAAAATTTGGTCATCGGAAACAGAAAATTCCCATACTCGAAATAGTCAGAGTATACTGCCATCTTGCCAATAGGAGGCAAACTCACCACTGATCCGGCAGCAGGAAACTCTGGCCCCCATTCTGATGGAATACCGTAAATACGAAGCAACGTTTCGTATTCAGCCTGATTACAATTGATTTCTACAGTATCAATGTCAGGTATCGGCGATCTCGTATCACTAGCCATCATTTCGACTATAAATGGATAACAACGAGCAATCGTGAAAGGAGTCAAAACATTAGTTACTGAGTTGAGAGAAAAAAAAAGAAGAAAGTCAAAGGCGATATAACTTCATAAAGAAGTTAACCTCAACTATTTATACCCATCGCAAATAATGCGATGGGATATGAACAGTGGAGAGAGAAATTCATCCCCCACTCAGCAGACGCCACGTCACACGGAGAATTCAAAAAAGAGAAAAAAGTGTACAGTCGGGTAAAATGTTCAAACGTCCTTTTTCATATTTATCCACATCACCAACAGAAGATATTTCTACCAAACACCAAAATTCAAAAATTCCCAAATATATCTTAAGTCCAAAATTTAACCCCGCATAATAACTTCACGCGGAAGAAACACCGGACTGGGGGGACTTGTAGAGGTAACCAAAAAGACACAAATACCCTTAAATGATACCAGCGGGTCAGAAGAACGCTCCTCACAAGACACCCGTGGGACATACGGATCACCCGCAACTCTGTGTATACGAAGAACGTCCTTATACCACACGCGGAGGAATCCAGACACCCTCAGACGTCATCCGCGTGATAGCACATCTACCCGCCAAGATGACCAGAAGGCAATACTAGCAGGACAGCTGTAAATAATCGCCTGCCTTCTAGAAGATTTACCAAGATGCTTTCTTGGGCAATACGTGATTTTTCAACCAATATATAAAGGACACCTGGGCAGGTTGTTAAAACCGTGCACATGGCCAGGAGTTAATTTGTCCTATCATAGAGTGACGTGTGTCCAGGTTGTTATACCCATGCACATGCAACGTATAGCTCAACCTATCAGAAGAAGACACGTGCCCAGGTGGTTACGAGAGCATCTTCTAGAAAGGGACAACTGGCCCAATCACATTCCTACCTCCTTCGGCTATACATACCCTCTCCATCTCCATTAGGTAAACATATTCACTCCCAATTATCTACTCTCAAGTACTTTCTCTCTATTAGAACTATACTTATTCTCACGCCGGAGGGTGGTTACGGGAAGACCCCCCTCTTGTCCTTCCCGTCACGAGCTCACGCTATCTGTTTTGCAGGTTCCGGTCACTGGACTTTGGGAAGTTGTGTCATATCGTGTTAGTTGTTGTTGTATCCCACCCGGTTGACTCATTTGATCCAGGACCCGTTGAGGGGATTGGATAAGTGTTTCTTCAGAACATGACATACATAGACACCCCGTATCACTTTCATTCTATTTCTAATTCGTCTTCTTTGTTTTTCTGGGGATGATTATAGAGTTGTTCACTCCTGATGATGCTTTATGTTAGTTGAGTGTTTGGAAAAGATTCGTCATCTTGAAATATCGAATGTCATTTTGGGGTTATGGGGTTATGTTTAAAATCACATATGATAATTATTAATTACTATCAATTTATATGTATATAGAGACAATTTTGGTCATGTCCCTACAAATTTTATTTATACAAACTATTATGGACAGAAAAAGTATCGAAGAAGGCCAACAAAAGGTCGGAGGAGTTACTTTCATTCACTTGGGTGATTCATACCCGTAATATTTTTTCATTATTTTTGATTCTTAGATTACGTGATCGAGTAATACATTCATTTTCTTAGCAATCTAACATTAGTTTTCTAGGACTGTATGTGGTGAGCTAACGCCTAGATCAACATCTATAAAGCATGGGCGTGCTACATCGTTTGGATGGGGTGACAATGGCTTTAAGGGCAAGCATGTAAGTGGCATAACAAGAGTTAAAGATTGAGATAGGCTGCAAGAATTTTAACCCAATCAAAATTGATACAAGTGGAATGGTTGGGTATGTACCATCAACCTATTACACATAGTCTAAGAATGCGCTGGCAGATCCAAGAGCTTTTATCATGGGGGCCGGAAAATTTAGGGTTTGTAGTCTACCAATAAATATAAAAAAAACGGTTCAGATCATGCTACAATATACAATGTAAAAGAAAACCAAATTAACTTAGTTAACATTTAATAAAAGTTACGTCAACAATCTCTACGGTTTCTCTTTACGGTTTACCTCTACGTGTTTTCAATATATTCGAGTGTCTAAGAATATGAAACTATTAGAAACAAAATTTTAATAATCTAATCAGCAATCTAACAGAAATTTCAGTGTAGGTCACGTGACCGGATCAAACAATAAACAAACTAAGTACTAGTCGTCTTTGATCAACCTCTCAACAAGTTGACAGAAACAACTAGCCAGGATCGAGATCTATTATGTTGTGGTGGTAGTAATATGGGCCGAAGGTAAAGAGGAGGGGAGGGAGAAATAGTTTTTAGTATGAATAATAATATGGCAAATGGTTTCTTCAAAGGTTATGGAGAAATGGGTTAAGTGACCCTTTATATAGGGTCCCCATTTCTCCAACTTTTACATTTTGTTCTTACAAAATAAACGTACTGAGGTACGTATTACACCACCTCTAAGAAAATATAAAGACATACACAATCTTAAAACTAATATAGAATATTGGCTCTACAATCTCATTCTAGGATTGAGTATGTCCAGGAACCTCATCAAGTTTCTTGCTTCGTCTTTATTTCTTGAAAACTAATACTTTTCTTGATCCAAGAGCTTGAATGAGATTGGATCTTGAGCAGTTCTTTATTTTACGATCTTGAAGACTCGAACTTCAATCTTATTTTCTGGGAAGGCTCGGCAGCAGCAAATTTTAGAGACATCAGATACGGGAGGCTCGATATCTAATTTTCTTTTGTTGACTTTCTTGTGCCGACTTGTTTCTTTGCTTTGTCCTTCAACTGATCTTCAGATACGATTCATTTTTGAGTTCAACTGCCAACTGTAACTTTCTCATTTTCTTTTAAGAGCTTAGCATTTGCAACTTCAGTCTATTCAGCCCAGGACACTTGATCTTGATTTACCTTTCCATGTACAGCCGCACAAAACTCAAAATCGAATCAGATTCGTTCACGGGCCCTCTTGAGGGTCAAAGAAGAATTTTCCTTTTCCAAAACATGTTCTTGGTATGAAGTGTTTGCCAGATAACTCTGAAATTTTGTTTTATATAACCTTTTCATAAAATACCATTTTCAGTTTCTCAACTTGTAAATGATATGTTTAAGTTCGAGGTTTCCAACGAACTTTGTATGAACGACCATGACAACAAAACACATGATTTTGAATAAAAAAAGATTTAACAAAATATGTACGAACACATAAAAACTTAATAATCTTTTTGGCATTTTCAATATTATAATATTGCGGATATATATGCATAATATATTTAAGTTAAAACAAAAAAAACAACAAAAATGAAAAAGATAGGAGTAAAGATGAAATTAATATTATATAACAATAATATTTACATAATTAGAGTAACACATATTTTTGGTGAGAAATATCTCGACATGGAATCACAATGTCTATATCGTCCTAGATCACACTTATATTTGGATATTATTATGCCAAGAACCCAAAGTCGATTGCATATATGTTGGTCCACTTTAAACTTAATAAAAGTATTTTGATTTCACTGTGATACATTAAGGTATGAATTAGGAACAATACTTGTGTGGTCCCCTATTAATTCAACATGTTACAAACTCCATCATACCTCAGGCATAGTTCGTGTTCATAAGTATCACTCTGAATTGACTCCGACCCCTAATGATTGATCAAAACATTATTGAGCTTATAAAGACTTTTTTGCAAAAATTTTCTTTCAAACAATTTAAAGGTTGAACCATGGACTTACATGCCATCCGGACTTACAAGCCTTCATATAAAGTGTTTAGGTCTTACTTGTTTTCCCCACGTCACGTAGTTCTAATATACCCCTTTTTGTTTGATAAATTATCAACATATTTGTTGTTGTATTTTGAATACTTTTTGAGTATTTTGCAGTTTTTCTGCTTTTTAATAATTTTTGATATTTTTCAATATTTGAAACTTTAGCAAGAAATAATTTTTATTATGACCAATCACTAACGGGCTCATGTATGATTGACTATTAACATTTTTGCCTTCATAGATATGACTTATTTGGAGTCGGCAATCGCTTCATAAGAGTGTAACCACTAGCATAGGGGAGTATTTAAGTTTATATCACTATGATACTTAGTAATTTGTTAAGCCTATCTACACATCAAGCAATGATCTTGTTGGCTTTTGATCTACTCTTTTCATGTGATAGGATTACCTAAGACAATTTCTTATCATATTCCAAAGGTCGAATCAATTACTCAAAATTTTATGATCTTTATATTATCCGACTCCCTCTAAGCAGGAGCTCCCTCTAAACAAGAGAATATACTTTTAATCCTTTTATAGATTTTTTTAATTAAAAGTAATTAAATAATATAATATAAAATATTTTTGGCAAGTCAACTGACTTATTTTTGTTTTTCTTAAAGAAACTGAAAATATTTTTGGTGAGTTATACCTAAGTCATTTCTCCCTCTAAAATTGTGATATATTTGAAAAATATTTACAATTTTATATACAAAAAGATCATATAGGTTGTTTTAATCAAAATAAAACAATGGCTTTAGTGAAAAGGTCAACAAAGTTGTTGTTAGACGGACTATCCTAAACATGCATTATCACATCATATAACAAAGTTAAAGAGATTCAAACCGAAACCCAGCGCTGACGCTAGATCCATCACTTGAGAAACACTCGACAAGTTGTGGTTGATCCATTTGAACAAGGTTGGCATTGTTGAAGTACAGAGTATGAAACATTTCCCTTTCCTTGTAGTTCTCCCATGTCGCTTATGAAAGACTCGAATCCGCCATCGAATGGTTTAGCATCAACTAGCAAGGGTTCGTCTCCCATCATATGACGAGTGCAACCACTATCTAAGTACCGAATACTCTTGATAGTCCTCCTTGATTGACCCTACATGCACTAAGCGTTTAAATAGACATGGGTTCCTAAGACTTGGTTGTCTCGGGAAAGTCGACCATAGATCGACCAAACTTGATTTTATTTCTTGAAAACAAATTATTTCTTGGCGACTCATCGCTTGAATAACAGTCCTTAGGAATCCAAGCACAAACTTTTTCCTTAGTTTTGACAATTTGGACTTTTTTTTCTTGATTTTAAAACTATTTTTGGTGAATCCTTAGACTTTTCAGTCTTAGGATCCTTTTTGTGTTTATTCTTTTTAGTTTTTCAAAATGGTTTTCTCTTGCGTTTTACTTTATTGACTTTGGATCTCACATCCACTTCACTGGATTCACTATGAGCTTGATCAGTCCTTGAATCTGGACTACTAAAAGCACCTTTTTGGGACTGACTAAGCCGCCTTTGAATATCAAACTGCTGCTTGAACCAGTGCTTGTAATGTCTTGCAAGGTGAGAAGAATGACCACAAACAAAACAACATTTTCTCCTATGAGCACTATAGAATTCATCAGAACTATAAAGTGGTTGGTGTGGTGGGAAAGGTGATCCGCGGAAAGGAACATGATTATAAAACACATTTGATGATTGACCCCGATCATCAAAAAAATTAGTGTAATATTGATCAACAAAATTTTGTTGTTAATGACCATAGTAGTTGTTATCAAAACAATTATATGACTGAGGACTTTGTGATTGTTTGTTGTTTGTGAAAATGATTTTTATTTGGTGACACATATTTACATGAAGTACTCGGTTGATTATCATTTTCAAACACTTTTCTTTTACTTGAATTATCCGCAGTCTCACAACTTGATGATGAACAATTTGATATGTTCACCTCAACAGGCCTTTCCACCTACCCACTTTCTTCTACACAACTGCTACAGAAGATGACTACTATTAGGATTAACTGAAGAAACAGCTGGATTAACAAACTTGGGAGCAGCAGGAATAAATGTCTTTGATATGGGCACATGACCAATACCATAGACCATTTCTTCCTCAGGTGGAAGTTAAAACTAAAGTGAGAAAGGCTAGTATAGTTATCATTAAAAGGAGCTGGAACTGCAGAACTATCATAGCCTATTCCAGTCTTTATTCTCTACTCCATTTGTTCCCCAATTAATTTATTCAGCTTTTCAGAAGCTAACTCAAAGTTTTCTATGGAAATTTTTCTTTGGGTTAACTCAATCTCTAATTTGGCAATCATAGCGTTTAGCACAACCACATGATTTTCATGACGTTGGGCTAAATTTATAGCAATAGTGACATTTTCCTAAGTTTTGCCATGTCACTACCATGAGTATTAATCCTAGTAGTATAAATCTTTGCATCCCTTTTAAGATCATCATTTTGAACTTTAATGCAACGTATTTGTTCTAGAATTTTAGCATTGTGGTTTCTATAATGAAGAGCTTTATCAATACAATCTTGTGTGCAAAGTTTGTGTACTTCGGGAATGAGTGAGGTAGGTGTAGGAATCCCATCAGTGGAGCTTGATGAGGTGCTTGCTTGACTACTTCCACCTGCAGCACACTCGGGGATGATAGGACTTGCTTGGCTGCTTTCACCCGCAACACTTGTCTCATCTTTATTTTCTTTGCACCAAAACTTGATGGTAGAAGTCAACTCTGAGAGTGTTAAGGTATCCAAGTTTGTTGTTCTCTTGACGGTAATCACGCTGCTGCTCCATGCGTAAGGCAGTGAATTCAAGAACTTCATGTTGATCTCAGACAACTTATTTGTGATACCGGCACTTCTCAATTTAGTCACGAGTGACTCAAATTAGTTGATGAGAGAGGCAACCGATTCTTCTTGAATATGTTTAATCATGTTGAATTCTTCTTTTAGCATGTCCTTTTGGCCTTCCCTCATATTGAGACTTTCTTCAAGCTTAGAATTGCAAAACATTTTTTTGGTCAACGATCAACTGGTCAAAGTCAACGGGTCAAAGTCAAGGGTCAACAGGTCAAAGTAAACGGTTAACGGGTCAACCCTTTTCTCAAAAATCAAACACTCTTGAAACAAAAACTGCTTGAAAAACACAAGTCCAATGTATTCTGATGGGGTATTCGAATAGAGGATTTTCACAAGTCCAATGTATTCTAATAAGGTATTCGGATAGAGAAGTTAAAATCACAAGTCCAATGTATTCTAATGGGGTATTCGAATAAAGGATTGAAAATCACAAGTCCAATGTATTCTAATAGGGCATTAGAATAGAGGATTGAAAATCACAAGTCCAATGTATTCTAATAGGACATTAGAATTGAGGATTGAAAATCATAAGTCTAGTGTATTCTAATAGGGCATTAGAATAGAAGATTGAAAATCACAAGTCCAATGTATTCTAATATTGCATTCGAATAAGGAAAATGTGTTCTAATGAATGGAATAGAATGAACTTGTATTCAAATAAGACAAATGTATTCTAATGAATGGAATAGAATGAACTTGTATTCGAATAAGGCAAATGTATATTTTAATGAATGGAATAGAATGGACTTGTATTCGAATAAGGCAAATGTATTCTATTGAATGGAATAGAATGTACTTGTATTCGAATAAGGAAAATGTATTCTACTGAATGGAATAGAATGAACTTGTATTCGAATAAGGGAATTGTATTCTAATTGTTTGAATAGAAAGAACTTGTATTTGAATGTATTTTGGGAAGGTCATCAAACTACTTTCTTGCCACCTTTTTAATACATTCCCTTTGCATGTATAACACAACTTTTGTAGTATATCTTTGAAGTTTTTCACAAACACCAACACACACACACACCAACTTTTGTAAATTCAAACACCAAAGTATCAAAATTTTCACACAAACGTTAAGATAGTATGAAGATCTTAAATTAGAACACTTTATTTCTTGAACCTTTTGAAAAACACATGAACCCGAACCCACTTATTTTCATGAAAATTCATCTTTTCACACACATAAGACCAAAATCCAAGGTTGTAACCCAACATCTACAACTAGTAGAGCCCGAAGCTCTTATACCAATTGTAGGTCCCGTGACCGGATCAAACAACAAACAAATTAAGTACTAGTCGTCTTGGATCAACCTCTCAACTAGTTGGTGGAAACAACTAGCTAGGACCGAGATCTCGGATCTTGTAGTGGTAGTAATATGGGCCAAAGGTAAGGAGAAGGGGAGTAAGAGATAGTTTTTGGTATGAATAATAATATGGCAAAACGTTTCTTCAAAGGTTATGGAAAAATGGGTTAAGTGACCCTTTATATAGGGTCTCCGTTTCTCCAACTTATACATTTTGTCGTTACAAAATAAACGTACTGAGGTACGTATTACACCAACTCTAAGCAAATATAAAAACATACACAATACTATAACTAATATAGAATATTAACACTAACTTCAGTTTACAAATAATCAAACATTCAACAAATCATACACTCATTCTCTACCCCCCACACCTAATGAAGTTTGGAGCAAAATCTTTTGGTGTACGTGTACAGCTACCGTGGACAACCTCAATTACTGATATTTTTTATCCAAGGATTCATGGTTTGTATCCAACAAAACTTAAAAAAATTGTGGCTTTCCATGCTCTACTTAACATATGGTTTATATGTGTGGCTCGTAAAAACCCACCTGTTCACTTGGCTAGAGCGTAGGGCTAACACATCTACTAGTTGGGAGAAATCCCCTGCTCGTATCTAGGATATTTTTTGCTTCACGTCGTCTTTCTTGTAATCGGGTTTTCGGACTCCCCATGAATGTGTGAATATAAATATATTTTTTTATGCCGTTAGGAATAAGAAATAAAAAAACAATAATAATTCAACAAATTTAAATAATAAGTTTATATTTATCATTTTAAGTTGGAAAATCGTGTGGAGAAATAACGTCCTTTGTGGTTTTTTTTATGAAAAAGTCCCGTTTAAACATTGAATGCTAGTACATTGTTAGGTTTAGACGAGTCATCAACTATAAATACATATTAAAAGGGAAGTAACGCTTGGCTTTGCTTTGATGGTTTTTTCGGGTATTCTCTTTTTAGTTTTTAGAGGTTTATTAGGATGTTTAGTCAGTTTTGTTTTTGTTTTAAGTGGTGGTTTTTTTTGAGGATTTTGCTAGCTTCTCGCTAACTTTTTCTATATTATTTACCACTAAAAATAATAATAAAGTTACCTCACAAAAAGTTACTATTCGTATTTCATATTGATATATTCGTTAATATTAATCACAACTATCATCTTTTGGTCGTTGCTGGTATCAACTAACGAATTGACTGATAATGATCTCATCTTTATTTATATTTTTCCCAATGGTCCGTGACTAACAGAATTCTAACGTCGTTATTTGCGGGTCGCAGGAAAAACGTTTTTGGGTGAAAAATACACATTTTTCTAGAAAACTCAACATACATCCCACACGTCTTTAAAACCTTGGACCGGACTTTTAAAAACCTTTTTCTAATAAAGCCTCAATTATTGGGGTTGCCGGAACCATAAAACTATCGTTGGAATCAGTTAGTGGTGCTCTTCAAGTTGAGTTTTCAGGCAAAAACTGACATTTCCAACCAAAAGCGGTTTTCTGACGACATGCAAGTAACGATGTTAGGATTTCGTTATTTGCAGGCCGATAGAAACAAATACATTAAAATATAAGACCATCAGTAGCCAATTCATTAGTTGAGACCAACAGCGACCAAAACATGATAGTTGAAATAAATAAATTCAACATACCATTCATAATAATAACCATTTACCTATATACATGTAAGCCGAGTAGAGTAGGTTACGTTTTCACTTAGGGTAGTTATAACTTTAATTTAGTTTTATACTAAAAAACTTTTAGGTACGCCGTCGCCGGCCAACTAACTGTCTCCAATTCGAACAACGGTCGCACAACTTGGAATCGTCAATATATTCACTACTATATGCCACCGGCTCAATTTTAAGTAAGGTAACAAAGAAATCATTAATTTAACGGCTGCACAACTTGGATTCGTTGAGATATTCACTACCATAGTGTATAAAATAACGTGTCAACAACAAATAGTTGACGAGTAAACATTGAGTGAGTTATGAATAGTAGTAAAAAAGAATTTATTTGCTATTTATATGTCTTGTGTAAATTCAAGCAAATATGAATAGATGAATTTATTTAATTAGGTGCTCAAACCTGAACAAGGTTTCCCACATTTATTGTATGCGCAATTTGATTATGTGCTCAAGCCTTAACGAGGTTTCTCACATTCGATTGCATGAGTAATTATGTGCTCAGACCTTATCGAGGTTTCTCACATTTGATTTCATGAGCAACTATGTGCTCAAACCTTAGTAAGGTTTCTCATATTTGATTGTACAATTGACTTAACTAATTATCCCCATATACGGACAAATGTTATAACAATAATCACAACATCGACATAAACATCAACAACAACAAAAGCATGAACGGTCTAACACATGACATTGAATATAAACACATAGGCATGGTAATGAGTTACATAGTTTATAAAATAAATGAAATTGAGTTTTGAGTTTGAATAAATGTACACGAAACACCCCTAAATGTAATATATATATATATATATATATATATAGGTATGAATACTCACATTGACAGTGAAGTTGGAATTTAAAATTGAGAAAATGAAAATAAGTAAGTCACACGGTCGACGGAGAATCCAATAGATTATCCTAATCATGTAAAATGCCTAAGTTAAATAATGAAAACGAACGAGCATAAACGACTTATCGAATCTCAGGGTTCGTCTTTGAATTTGGGGGTTTTAAGTGTAAATTTAATAAATAAATGATTGTCGAGGGTAGTTCGTGAATTAAGAGAGTTCATTAATAAGCGACTTTGGAAAATAGGCGAGTAACAAATAATAATTAATTATTTGTGAAAAGATATGATTTATTATGATTTGCAATATTTACAATTATTTATATAACTACAATTTCGAGAGGGTTGTGGATTTATGTGTTGTAACCTATGCATACTTGTTGTATGTTGTTGTCATTGGTGGAATTGTGTTTTATTTGTTGCATTTACGTTTTTGGTTTACAGCTTTAGTGCAATGCATAGGGTTTTGTGCTTTTAGTGGGTTTGACACTCATCTCTTTCACACAACTGTTTTTTATCACTTTCTCTCTCTTTCATTTGACGTCCGTGACGGTGGTGTGGTGGCTGATTTATCGTTTTCGGGTTCTATTTAACATAATCAGCAATTTCATCGTCGACGTCGTGTTCACTTTGGAGTTTACCTTCTTCGGAGGATCATACAAGTCCACAGGTAAACCTTTCGTTTGAACCAAATCCAGTCATTTAATTCATCTTTAAGTTCTTAAAATAACAAACTATCGCCTATGTCATCAAAATATAAATCACGATTGACATGATGCATGATTTTCTAGGTACCTTAATTTACACTAAAACAACTTGAAACGCAAACTCCAAGGCCCGGGTTCGATTGGGAACCCTTGGTGGCGGTGGAGTGGTGGTAGCGTTGTCGGGTTTCGATCGGGAACCCTTGGTAGTGTCAAACCGTTAGTGGCGGTGGTGTGGTGGTTTAGTGGCCCGGTGGGAGGATTTACCATTTCCGGGTTCCATTTGGGAACCCTAGGCGTGGTGGTGGCAGAATGCCAGTTGAAGATGCTAAGCGCCGTCTATCGTTGTCGTGTTTCGATTGCTGCTGTGGTTGCTGATTGCCGAAACTCAAATGTTTTCATAGCTACTGTTGACGGTGATTGTGAGTCGGTTTGGTTTTCTACTTTGCCAATGTTGAAAGAAACTCCATTAGAAAGCTTTGAAAGTGTTCATGGAAGTTCTAAAATCACATGTTTTAGGGCTCACTTTGGTAAGACAACATTGTTGGTTTACTCGCAAACATTTCGTTTACACAGCAGTAATATTCTTTGTTTCTCTCTTCATCTTTGGATTCCTATCCAATGATCCAGGACGTAGTAGTGTCATAATGATACAAAGCATAAAATTTTGACATTTACTAATTTGCTTAGAATGGAGGTGATATGATAATGTTATGGTAATATTACGTTTAAGTTTAGTATTTACTTGAACAGTTGAATGTGTTGAAAATTTTGAATGACTAATTGTTATGTTTAGCTTCATATGCATATATGTTTGATGTTTCCAACTCATATGACAGGAAATTAGATATAGAAGTAATTAATTTGGTATAATGTACCTTTTATGTTAAATCAACCTTAATTCTTCATTTCCATACGCATTTAATGGATTGTGATACGTTACGCTGTTTGTACAGGTGGCACGGGTCAATAAATAGCAAGGAACTTTACTAGAAGAATATAAACAAAGAAGTGGCATTTTGAAGACTCCTGGTTAATCATAAAAAGAAAATTTGTTTGCGAACCCACTCTTTTATTATATAGGTAGATAAGCTCATTTTTCTTCATCTTAAAATGTTGTTAGTTTGTTGTTGTCTAATTTTTTTAAAATTTAGGATTCTTCTTATTTCATTTGTATTTAACAAGGTAATATATGAAATAAATTAATTAACATTTTCATCTATAATTTTAAGAGTTTGTAATGTATATAAAGTCAATAGTTAAAACTTTGTTAACGGTTTGACACTACCCCGCAACGCAAGGGGTGTTAACCCTAGTTTATAAATTTAATTCAAACTTAAAATAGTGAGTTCGGTTTATAATCGAGTTGCAAAACGAGTTTTGATCTTCTAGAAAATCATTGTAAACGTGAATATTTGTGTAAACGAAATAGATTTAAATTATTGAAATGAAAACGGTTCATTTAACATACAATAACGTTAAAGAACAAATAAGCGAGTTTAACACGGGTAATTGTGGGATTTGAACCCGACTGGTTCGTCTGTACACAAACATGTTAATAACAAGTTCCAGTAAGAAAAATGATTAGCATAATCATTGAATTTAGCATACGTTAAATTTATATTAAAATTCCCAGGATTTAAACATTTATGAACCCTAGTTTTCATTCGATTCAAATTAGAAGACCAAAACCCTCTTTAATCAAAATCAATTGAGGGCTTTCTATGTACACATGAAATGGAACAAAATTCATAAATAATTACAAAGAATCTAATAGGGATAAGTGTTTTCAATACCGGTATCGAATTCGGTACCGATCGGTAGCAAGTTTTTAGTTTTCGGTATCGGTACGATACCGATATTATTTGAATTTTGCACGAAATACCAGTACCGTAACGGTACCAAACCGATACTTGTACTGAAAACGAACAATGCGGTACCAGTACCGCTATCAAATATATCAAGTTTTCAGGATCGGTACCATCCCTAGCTCATCCCTAGAATAGAATTTTAATCGAAGGTGAAACAAGTGAAGCAAGAACCGAACCCTAACTTTTTAATCCGTTTGCAACAAAGGGTTGGCGTGAAACTGAGAGTGTTGGTGGATGTGTTAACATGAGTACATAAATGGTATGTGTTTTTAATGGCGTATTCACGCATTAACCGAGTCAAGTGGTTAAATGCAAAATGGGTCTTAAGCTTATTTTTATGGTTGATTGACTGTTTTGTTCAATAATTAACTAATATTAATGTGGAAAGTAACTTGATGATGATATGAGGATGATTAATATTGAACTACACGAGTCAAATGTTAACAAAAATGATGATTTAGTCCAATTCGTGAGACCAACTGGCAACCAAAGTAACTTCAGCAAGAGTGTTGAGCTTCTAGCGAGCCCCTATTCACGTGTCGCGTGGTTTGAAGAAGTTCAACAGTTTGGTTTTTGAAAAAATTCGGCAGACAAACTTTGTTTAAATGTGTTTTTAGCACAAAATAACCAAATTAACAATTGCGAGAGATGTTGTGGCAATAAACCTTAATATTTAACGATAAAAGGGTGATTCAATTATAACTAAAATTCAAAGCGAGTCAGTTTCAGGTTCGAAATTTAATGAATACCACTTGCGAAAAATTTGGTTTTGTGTGAACAAGATTTTTACGTGAAACCTAGTTCCGCAAGAAATGGGTATTGCGAGGTCCCCTTCCTAGCTTGAACCTTAAATGCGAGATCCCCTAGAGCGTGTGAACTACAGTTTTGTAAAGCCCCGCTCCCGGTACCCTACTTTGGTATTGGATTTACTCATAAACACAGTTCTAAATATCAGAGTTTAATAAAACTTTCGCGAAATAATAAATAAGGTCAACCATTCATTACAAACATTCATAACTTTTCTTTTAAACATAACATAAATATAAAACATCATGACAAATCTTCAGATGTCAGTCTCTTCAGATCATGTCATGTGTCTTCCTGAAGCTATCTGCTTTAGTCTATTTACCTACGTGCATACTAAAATTCAGCTACGCTGAGTGAGTTCTAGTAAATCAGGTAAAATACAACACATTCACATACTTATACATACGCACTCAAAGATACTTATTATATACTTAAACTTCTTATATTTCTTTCATACATACATAAGTATATACCTTCTTTCTTTCTTTCATTCTTTCTTTCATACTTTACATTTTTTCTTTCTTTACATACTATACGTTTTAAAGAGCTTTCCGCCCTATAACCTCTCAGATATTATGAGGGTCTGGTCCCTATCCTCTCAGAATTTATAAGAGTCTGGTCCCTATCCTCTCAGATATTATGAGGGTCTGGTCCCTCCTCATACCTTCATATCTTCATATATTTCTTTATACTATCACTTATACAATTTCATACAAACCCTGCTATATCATTCATACATACTTTAATAAACAATCACATCTTCTAAGGATTACCTTTCCTGGCAATACGTACAATATCCGAAGACCATTCACGTACCTCCAAGCATTCATTCATAACCTCAAATAACATCACATAAATCATATATGGCATACACTTACCACTTAAGGTAAGTGTATTAACTATCACATCAAGTATGCACATAGCCCCGAAAACATAGCAAGGAAATGGGGCTAGAAACTCACCTATAAGCGATTCCTTTCAGAGTTAATGGTTACTCATTTCCTTAATTGGGTGTGGCTAACTGTATAACAATTACATGTATAAATTAACTAGCCCTATCCATATCATATTTCTAGATTATTCTAACCCCTGGCTATGGGGGTCCAGGGACAGCACCCCTGGCAGCGGGGTTCTAGGGGCGGCAGCCCCTAATGGGGTCCAAAGGGCAGAGCCCCTGTCTGGGGTTAAGCTGGCAGGTCAGCTTAGAAAAAATTTTATTTTCATTAATAAGTCTTTACTAAAAACCTCATCAGAAAACTGTAGTTTAATTATTTAATCAAATCAAATCTTCGTTTTAAACGTTACTTTTCATTATTAATTATTCTCATATTCGAAGCTTATATATCGTATAAGTCCATATCTATCGTTTACATACGTATACGCTGTTTATCTTTCTTTTATTCGGAAAATCACTTTTAAGTGTATAAGCTGTCCATCGTATAAGTTGTCGTCACATATAAGTCTTCCCAACGTATAAACTGTTCGGGCGCATAAGCTTTCCTTGGCGTGTAAGTGTTCCAACGTATAAGTCATACATATACGACATATACATACTTGGGGTAAATGCATATACGACATACATACGTACTTATGTTTCACATACTTACACGTTACTTACATACTTACACGCTACATTCGTACTTACACATTTCATTCATATACGTGGAATATACATATACGGATGAACACTTATGCGCTACTCAGACTTATGCGGCGTATATACTTATACGGCGCATTAGTCCTGTTCAGCTCTTAAATACACGTTTTTGAGGTTTTTCGTCGATTTCGGCACTGTCAGCCGTTGTTAACTATCATGGTTGATCGTGGTTTGATCGTTTATGGCCTAGGTAGCTTCGGGGTGTCCAGATCTAAGCTAAGGTGGTCCTTAAGCTCATTTTGGGTTAATTAAACACCCGAATAAAGCTAGATCTTGATCCAAACGGCTCATACAGCATCACGAGGCTGCAGCGTCGGGTTCTACTATGTTGGTACGGCTCAGATAAATCATATCTTACCTTCGGTTGGTTTTGGATCGTTGAAAGGATTAGTGTAGAGAGTGTTTAGCTTAAGTGTGTGTTTTTGAAGGTGTAGGCAATCGTGTAGAGATGGATGGAAATGGAAAGGATTAGGGTTTAAGAGGTATTTATATTCCCTTAAGCCCATGGACCTTAGGTCCATCTTTCATTTTTGGTCCATATTTAATACCATATAATTAGCCTACTTAACATTCCATCTTTATTATTTTATTATTTCTCTACTAACTCTAGTATACTTTTCTATCATAAATAAATATTATACTAAATTTTATTCTTAGAAAATTCAGGATGTTACAAGTTTTGCGAGCGTGTACACTTCAATTTTGCATAAACCCTTGGCAAGACTAATTATGCATGAACCCTGGAATGTGAACCATAGACTTCGTAAACCTTAGTTTTTTTAAACGCGGGTTAGATTACATGATTATGGTTTGTGTATGATCATAGTAAAGTGGACATGTGTAAATACTCCTCATTATTAATATCTAGACTAGGACGACCTTGTACAAAATCAGTTCATGTAGAAATCAATGCCAGGAAATTTAAGATTGGGTTCCGTCAGTTATAATAGATAAGTTACTAAGTTAACATTTAAGGATAGTTCTAGTTAATATTTCAACAAGGACTTTAGTCAAATGAAGGATCCGTAAACGAATGAAGTCAGTTTTTAGAACCCCTTCTCTAATAATTGTTTTAGGGTTGTTGTGCATACGTCTTATGTAAGGTAAGTTAACGATCATTTATGTTTAAACCTTTTCGTCAGTTAGTTGGAATCCGTTCTATGGAAACCGGTTAGGACCCACATATGGGCATAATTAGTATTGTATTTGTGGCGTGTGTCGGTAATTGCAATTAAATATGTTAAGTTTAGGAAGCTTAATCACTGCTTTGCCTTTTACATGTTTAGTTATGCTTATGTTTATTCTTTGGCATGTAAGTTGTTATTATATTTATTTATAATAGCTGTCAAGTAGTTAAGCGAGAACTCACTCGGCGTGTAGCTAACTTTTGTATACACATTAGGTTAGCAGGCGGATGTTTGATGAAATAAGGCTTGCTAGAGCATAGGGGTTTCCATGCATTTTATGGCATCGATGAGTTAGTTTGTTACGTTTTAAACAGTTGTATTGGACTGTTACTATCCTAATACAAGTAGTAAACCTTTAAATTTCCGCTGCAACTGAGTTTAATTTGACACTTAATAACTACATGCATTTGTAAACCCAACTTGTGAGATTTTTAAAATTTAGATTAGTTTTGTATTCATTTAATGTACCCGTTGTAATTGAATCCTCACAATTACTAAAGTGAAGAATCATTATTTATTTTATTCTATTTTTTATTCATTCCATTTGCTGTGTTGCTCGTCGCTTGACTTTATAATTCTTTAAAGAAGCGGTAAAAATTATTGAACTTGTGCATTTTAATCCCCTTAACTTAGTTTTACCATTTCTAACCAACCAACCAAACCTTAGGAAGCATTTTGCATAAATATTCAAAATTTCCCCTTCCCTTTCACTTTTCCACATCATCGATGCAGCCCCCCCTTCATATTTGACACGTAAAATCAACTATTAATTCGGGGATTGACGAAATTCCTTAAGCCTTGTGTATACATTCTATATGTGTAAGGCCCCGTTACTAGTGCCCTACTTTGGACGTTGGATTTACTCATAAACACAGTTCCGAATATCAGAGTTGATTAAAACTATCACGGAATAATAAAGATAGTCAACCATTCATTACAAATATTCATAACTTGTCTCTTATAAAACATAGATAAAACATAGTATCAAAACAACATGACAAATCCTCATATGTCAGCCTCTTCAATCTTGCCATGTGTCCTGCTCAAACCAGCTGTCTCAATTTGTTAACCTGCGTGCATACTAAAAGTCAGCTACGCTGAGTGAGTTCTAGTTACTCAGACGACATACAATACATCCACATACTTACATATGCACCTGAAGGTACATACCTTCATATTTACTTACATACTTACATACATACGTACTTTCATTCTTTCATTCATACCTACATACATACTTCATTCATACATATTCATTTTAAAGAGCATTCCACCCTATAACCTTCACCGATATTATTAGGGTCGGTTCCCTACGTTCGCCGAAATTATTAGGGTCGGTACCCTACATTCGCCGAGATTATGAGGGTCGGTTCCCTACATTCGCCGACATTATTAGGGTGGGTTCCCTACATTCGCCGACATTATTAGGGTCGATTCCGTATATTCGCCGACATTATTTGGGTGCGTTCCCAACATTCGCCGACATTATTAGGGTCGGTTCCCTTTTCTAACTATGCCCTCCATACCTTTCTATACATTCATAATTATATCTTCCGTACATTCATACATCACTTATACATCATATATATATCAACCATATCCTTAACTAACTCCTGGCGGTACATGCAATATCCGAAAATCGTTCACGCACCGTTAGGCATTCATCATACATGGATCATACAAGGCATACACTTACCAATTAAGGTAAGTGTATTAACTATCACACAGTTAGGCTAGAAACTCACCTGAACGCGGTTTCATTAATAGTTAATAGTTATTCCCTTCTTTAGTTGTGCTCGACTAACTGTATAACAATAACACGTATCAATTATCTATCGCTACCTATATTGCATTTCTAGTTTAATTACAACCCTCAACAAACGGGGGTCCAGGGGCTGTGCCCCTTGTAGCGAGGTTCTAGGGGCGGCAGCCCCTAGCGGGGTCCAAGGAGCAGAGCCGCTGGCTAGGGTTAAGATGTCAGGTCAGCTTGGAAAAATTTTATTTTCATTAACTGTCTTAACACATTTTCCATTAGGATTTTGAATCATTAATTAATTTGCTAAATTAAAAGTCCAAGGGCTTCTTTGTAATTAAATCATTCTTTTTCTAAGTCCAAGGACCATTCTATAATTTCATTAAACTTCTAGTTCGTTACTTGGTTCTTTAACGAATTGGCTTATGATAACGAACTGGTCCTTGCAAGGAATTGGACCCTCTAACGAACTGGTCCTTTTGACGAGTCAGTCCATATAACGAACCAGTCCATGTAACGAATCAGTTCATGTAACGAACTGGACTTTCAAATTCGTTATCACTTCCTTAACGAACTTGGACACGAACTAAGTCTGGTTCTTCATTCTTTCTTTAGCGAATTGGCATACAAATTAGTCCAGTTCGTTAAGCTTCCGCTAAAGAATCACATGACGAATCACCCCTAGTTCATTAACTCCCCGTTAACGAATTAGAGTTAGGTCAGAGAATGTCAAAAACATTCCTGAGATTCCCTTACCTCGTACCCACATTCTGGCGCCGCCTTCATCCGAAAACCGGGATCTCGCCGGAAAAGCGAGATCTCGCTTATGTCACCACCATTTTCACCGTTTTTCATCCCGTTCGATCCAGATACGAGCTTGGGTGACCCCTAAGCTCATCTTAGGTTCGGTTTATACCCGATTCCACCCGGATCTCATGACTTTAACGGTTTAAAGGTGTCGGCTCGTCGTTTCGCGAATAAATCTATCGAGTTTGAGCTCATACAACATCATACTACCATTACCTTGGATCGGGATTGGTTTTTCTATCTTGGTTCGGCTAGAGAAAGAGAGAAACTAGAGGGAGAGAGCTTAAGTGTGTGTTTTGGGAGGTGTATGAAATGTGTGTAAATGAGAATTACTTGGTAATTAATGCTTATATAATTAAGGATCATGGGCTTAAGCCCATGGTCTTTTCCTCTTTCCTTCATAACCCAAGTCCATAACCCATATCCATTTAACCCAACATTAGCTCGACTCATAATAACTCATACTTTCATTTATTAACCGAAACTAGAAAAACAGGATGTTACAAGTCTTTCCTCCTTAAAGAGGTTTCGTCCCCGAAACCTAGCTATTACATAAACAAATTCGGATAAAACTTGCGCATCTCATCCTCAACATCCCATGTAGCGTCTGATCCTTTGCGATGCTTCCATATCACTTTCACTAAGGGTATAGCCTTGTGACGGAGTTGTTTTTCTTTGCGATCAACTATCTCGTTTGGTTGCTCAATGTAATTCAACTGTTCATCAACCTCAATGTCAATTAATGGCACGTGCGACGTGTCATCAGCCAGACATTTTCTCAGATGAGAAACATGGAAGGTCGAATGAATCCTTCTAACTCTTCAGGCAAATCCAGCTTATAGGCCACTTCACTTACATGATCAATAATCTTAAACGGTCCAATGTACCTCGGACTCAACTTCCCTCTCTTCCTGAAATGGATAATCCCTTTCCAAGGCGAGACCTTGAGCATCACATTGTCACTAACGTTAAACTCAATCGGTCATCGCCGCTTATCAGCATACGACTTCTATCTATCTTGAGCAGCTTTCATTCTTGCCTTGATCAGATAGAATTTTGAAGATGTTTCTTGCAGTACTTCTAAACTTCCCATTTCCTTCTGACCAATATCCCCCCAACATACCGGGGTTCTACATCGTCTACCGTAAAGCATCTCAAACGGTGGCATACCAATACTTGAATGGTAGCTGTTGTTATAAGGGAACTCTGCCAGATGCATATGATCATCCCAACTTCCTCCAAAGTCTAAAACACAAGCACGTAGCCTATCCTCAAGGGTTTGGATCGTCCTTTCAGACTGTCCATCTGTTTGAGGATGATACGCCGTACTGATGTTCAATCTCGTTCCCATAGCTTCATGGAACTCTTTCAAAACCTCGAAGTAAAACGAGTATCCCTATCTGATACGATTGATAACAGTACTCCATTCTTAGTAACAACCACTTTAATGAACAAGCTTGCTAACGTTTATGACGAGATAGCCTCTCGTATAGGCAGAAAGTGAGCACTCTTGGTCAAACGGTCCACAATCACCTAGATGGTATCATGATGCTTAGCTGTACGAGGTAGCTTAGTTATGAAATCCATGATTATGTGTTCCCATTTCCATTCTGGTATCTCTAGCGGTTGCATCTTCCCATAAGGCTTCTGGTGCTCTGCTTTGACTTGTAAACAAGTTACGCACTTACTGACATAGTCTACCACATCATTTTTCATTCATGGCCACTAGTAATCTCTTTTCAAATCCTGGTACATCTTAGTAGTTCCTGGATGAATTGAATACCTTGACTTATGAGCTTCATCTAAGATTCGACCTCTAAGATCTCCATGGCGTGGGATCCACATACGGTCAAGCCTAGTCTTAACACCATGTGTGTTTTCCATCAACTCGCTCTGCTGACCGAAGATTCTTTCTTTCTTCACTAGCCTTTCATCTACAAGCACCTCTGCTTGCATTTTGATGATTTCTTCCAAAAGACTTGAATTCATGATCAACTGGTATGACTTTACTGTTGCAATGACTTCCTCATTCTTACGGCTTAGCGCGTCGGCGACCACATTAGCTTTACCAGGGCAGTACTTAATGTCGTAGTCGTAATATTTTATCATCTCTAACCACCTTCTCTGCCTCATGTTCAGTTCTTTCTGCTCGAAGAAGTACTTTAAACTCTTATGATACGTATAAATGGTACACTTACTACCATACAGATAGTGTCTCCATATCTTAAGACCGTGCACTAGTGCTGCAAGCTCTAAATCATGCGTCGGATAAGTACTCTCATGTACTTTCAACTGTCGAGACGCGTAAGCTATCACTTTTCCTCGTTGCATCAACACACAACTTAACCCATGATGCGAGGCATCAGTACAAACAACCAAATCCTCGTCTCCGTCGGGTAAAGCAAGGATTGAAGCTTGCGCGAGTCTCTAACTCCTCAAAAGCCTCCTCTTGAAACTTACCCCAACTGAATACTATCGACTTTCGGGTCATACCGGTCAGCGGTGCGGCTATCTTGGAGAAGCCTTCGATGAATCTCCTATATTAGCCAGCTAACCGTAAGAAGCTTCGTATATCAGTTGGATTCTACAGAGTCTTCCAATTTGCTATCGCCTCAATCTTAGCTGGGTCCACTGAAATCCCTTCAGGATTGATCACGTGACCTAGAAATTGCACTTTTCGCAACCAAAACGCGCACTTCGAAAAATTGGCATACAAATTCTCTTTCTTCAGAACTTCCAACACTTCCTTTAGATGCTCGGCATGATCAGATTTTCTTTTTGAATATATTAATATATCATCGATGAAGACGATAACTGACTTATCCAACATTGGCCGACACACCCTATTCATCATATCCATAAATGCTGTAGGAGCATTTGTTAGGCCGAATGACATCACGAGGAACTCGTAGTGCCCGTACAGCGTCCAAAACGCTGTCTTAGGAATGTCTGCCTCTTTCACTTTCAACTGATGATACCTTGATCTAAGATCTATTCGTGAGAACCAACTTGAACCTTGCAGTTGGTCAAACAGATTATCAATCCTTGGAAAAGGATATCTATTCTTTACCATAAGCTTATTCAACTCGCGATAGTCTATGCACATTCTCATACTTCCATCCTTCTTCTTCTTCACGAATAACACTGGCGCTTCCCAAGGAGAAACACTTGGTCTTATGAAACCTTTGTCGAGGAGTTCTTGCAGTTGGGACATCAATTATTTCATCTCGGACGGCGCTAGACGGTAAGGTGCTTTCGCGACGGGCTGGGCTCCTGGTACTAAATCTATCTGGAATTCTATCTCTCGCTCGGTTGCAACCCCGGAAGATCCTCAGGGAATACTTCTGGGTAGTCGCACACGATGGGAACATCTTTCATTTCTTCCGTCTCGGCCATAGCGTTGACAACATACGCCAGGTAGGCACCACACCCTCGTCGTAATAACCCTTCGGCTTTTATCATTGAAATAACGTTAAGCCCTTAACTTTCCTTATCACCATAAACCGTCACCGCACTACCATACAAGGACTTTAGCTTTATTATCCTACTCTTACACACTATCTGAGCTTCATATTCAGACAACCAATCCATTCCCAAAACTACGTCGAACCCTCCTAAGGTCATAACATACAAAGTAACAAGGAACTCATGTCCCTCTAACCCTATCTTACAGCTCTTAACCATTTTCGTAATTTCAACCGAAGTGTCACTAGCGGTTTCTACTATAAAAGTTTCGGACACCAGGAAACATTTCATTTTAGCTAGTCTATTAAATGTTGTAGCAACAAAATTTCTATTCGCACCCGAATCGAACAATACCGAAGTAGATACACTTTTTACTAGGAACGTACCTGTCACAACATCCGGAATCTGTCTGGCCTGTTCTTGAGTCAGCATATAGGCCCTAGTCCTTGGCCTCCTTTGTTCAGCATCTTTCTTCTCACTTCCGCCAGCTTCACCACTCGTACAGGTCCTCGCCAAATGACCTGTCTGCCCGCACTTATAACACGTGGGCTTTGCATGGCAATCTTGAGCGAAGTACCCCATCTTACCACATTTGTAACAAGCATTTGACCCTGATATACATTCCCCACCATGGGACTTTCCACACTTACGACACACATCAGACCCAGTGCTCCACTTGCACTCTCCAGCGTGCATCTTCCCGCACGTCCTAAATGACCTCTTCTCCCACACTCTCGGCTGCTTGTTCTTAGGGTTCTACAATTGAGTACCTGGTCGTTTAGCAGGAGCCACCTATTTCTTATATTTCTTCTCTTCCGCCACCACATCATCTGGTGACAAGTCATCGTAAACCATTTATGCGAGCCTTACATCAGAATCAAAAGTACCTAGTCTACCAGCCTTGACCAAGACGCGCACTATCTGCGGTAGTCCCCTAAGGTAACACTTGATCCGCTTAGCTTCAGTGTTCACCATGTCTGGCACCAGCCTAGACAGGCGGGTGAATTCAGTGGTGTACTCGCGATGTGTCATCCGCCCGCCTTTAGACTCAAGAACTTCATTTCTACCCTTTAAACCTCTGCATCTGCACAAAACTTCTTCATCACCAATTCCTTCAGATCATCCCACCTCATAGCTTTGACCTCCTCCCGGGTCTTCCTTTGTTCAACCGATTCCCACCAGTACATGGCTTCATCACCAAAATATTGGGTAGCGTATCCAACAGTTTGGTCGGGACGGAATTCGCTAATTCAGATAACCTTTTCCATCGTGGTTATCCATTAGAGAGTAGCGATTGCGTCTCCCAAGCCAGTTAGCTTTGGTGGATCACAGCCTTTGAAAGACTTATAGTTGCATCCACCTCGGCCCCTTTTCCCATCATCAACCTTCCCTGATTTTACCACACTAGAGTCCTCTCTTTCCTTTTCATCATCTTTCTTACCATCTCCTCCCGCCCCTTCGGCGGTTCTTTCACGGCCTCCAGCAGACCCTTCAAGATTCAAGTTTTTCACAGCAGTTTCTACCGCCTAAGCAATGGCAGCTTGAATTGCGGGATCCAGTTGGACCCATTCGTTGTTGCTTGGGTTTCGTCCAGCAGTGCTTCCTTCCTCTCCTGTGTTGGAAGCTGCTTCTACTGAAGGTTTTTGAATACGACGAGGCCTGCCACGTCGTCCAATGCGGCCTCCTGCTCCAACAACTGCCCTAGATCAAGCCATCGTATTCTGGAAGGGAAAACACAAACGTCATTGATGTGCTTGAAGTAGTCAAATAATTATTAACTAAAATTGTACTAATCTAGACACTAAGAAATACTCTAGACCCTTAAACTACTAACCGGCAAGTGTACCGGTCGACTCTAGTACAACTAAGTAAGTCCGGATATCGATCCCACGAGACTCTTTAAATTACGAAACTAGCAAATTAGACTCAACTACAAGACGCAACTATTTATTAATAATATTTGAGGGGGATTTATTATACTAATTAACTAAAACTCTAAATATTAATTAACTAATAATTAAAACTTACTAATGATTAACTAATGATTACTTAACTATTAAACTAATTACTAAACTATTAAAACCTAACCCTAATTTATATAATAATAATAATAATAATAAAACATAATCATAACCTTAAACTAATTAATTAATTAATTAATTAATAAACCTTTAACCTAATTACTTTTAAACTAATAAACAGTTTAGAAAGCTTTGATTAATTCAGATGATGAAGATAACTACCCAGGCCAGAATCCCCAAAGTTACAGTTTTTAAATAAATGGAAAACTCAAGTTACGGAACCGGGATCATAAAATAGACCCTTGACAGAAAACCCGAACAGGACCCTTGAACTTCAAGAAGACGCCTATGGATTTCTAACAAGTTTTAAGACTCACCAGTTTTATGAATTAAACTTCATTACGATTATTTAACAAATTATGTTCAAGTATCTTTATGACGAAAACCAACCTTACAGTGCAGAATTCAAAGATTGCAAAGTAGACTCAATTAACTTAATAGACTAAGCTGACAATCAAACCTAGACGGACTCCTTACGAAGAACTAAATCTAGCAATCCCGACAAGCAAAAATCAATCAACAGCCTATCACCTTACAGCTTTCTAGGCTGGCAGTTCACTTTTATCCATTTAATTGATTTTATTGTTTCTATGATTTTAATGCATATTAATCACAAACTAGCCAAGAACACACAGTAATTGACCTAACAAAACCCAATTCTATGAAACAATCAACAAGGGCAATGTGAAACAATAAATTCAAGTAAACAAAACCAAGCAATCAAACACATCAATTAAATCAAACTCAACCGTTTACTTAGAACATAAAATCCATAACGAAAAGAAATCCAAAAAAAATCAAACCGAACTAAGGTTCATCACAACCTAGGTAGTTTATGGAATTTTAGCCTAGCATTATAATGTCTAAATCAAACAAAATAATAATATAAGAAATCATGGTGAAAGTAGTAAAAAACGAAAGATCGAAGGTGATAAAACCCGTAATCTTCACTCGAACCAACAACTTTCTTTCTCTTTATTTTCTTCTTCTTCTTTTCCCTTGCGGCAGTTTCAAATTCCGAATAATAATAATAATCCTTGTTGTGCAGTTCTGGCCCCCTTTCACCAATTATCATCTTACCCTTTATATAATAATAATATGCCGCCTCTTTCTTTGCTTGCGTCACAATTTTCTTCATTTATTCTTGGTTCAGCCCATGATCCAACATGGCCCACCTGGCCTTTCGATGCAGACCAAACAAAACTTGGCTAGATTGACAAAGTCATCTTTTACTCTTCATTATTTCTAGTATTAATTGCAAAAACAAAAATTGTCTAATTAACATCAAGTCCACGTAAAAAAAATTAACTTTTCATTAATGCAAATTAGATGACCAACATTAAAATCTCATTCATTGCAACCTTTAATATAATTAGTTTTCATTCTTGTTAAAAAGCACGTAGACCTTATTTTCTTATTATCAAATTCATTTAAACCATCCATGAGTTGACATCCAACTTGTTAAATTAACCAACAATTAATTGTAAATGAAAAACTTTTATCTTTTAGCTTATTTTAAGTTAATTAGTCTCCGATTAACAAAAACTAACATATGAGTCAATTATGAATAATATTCAGTTAAAGTCGGGTTCAAAAGTACTTAAAAGTGTAAGAAATATTTGTATAATAATATATATTTTTAGAGTACTTCAAATATCCTCACACTTACTCTTTTTCGTCCCTGAAAAAGTCTGATGCAGTTGGATCAGAATCAGAAAATTACAGTCTAACAAACATATAGGTTAATTTTTAAAGCTCAGAAAAACGTAAAAACTGCGATTACCGATATTGTTGACCACTTAAACCCATGCCTTAATCTTTACTGGGACAAATATGATCCGACAATAATGGTACTCAGTGGTTTACACAATTAAGACCCGCTTATTTTCAGCTTTACCGGACCAGACCACCCCAACTTGACTTAAACCTTAAAATTAGCAGAATAAAAACTTTTTGTTGCTCTACATTTTTATGAATAGTTAAGGCGATCAAGAGTATTGTTTATCCACCTAAGCTTAAGCATCAAAGTCTACCAAGCAGCCATTAGATATGATTAGGGTTCAATTATTTTATAGCAAGTGTTCCCCATAACATGACATACCCCCATTATCAAGCAATAAACCGAACCATCAGCATAGGTGAGTATGAAAAATTTCATCTGTAGGGCTTACATGTGGCGTGTCCCTTATGGTCCGTTTCTTAATGGTAATGAGACGCGAGCAAGGGGACCCCACATGGCTAACAGTGTGGATGATCAAGTCTGTAATGCATCTGTACTTTTGTACTTTTTGTGATCATGTTTAAAGACTTATGTGGCAGAAATCTGCGGGTTTGCTCTTTTTAGCTTTATTTTAAATATTCACAACCCCATTTGGAATTGTGAATACTCAGATGAATAGTCGGCATACAAACCCATGGTCTCCGGACCCGGGGCATCCCATCCATACAAGATTTAAGGTTATAAAACCATATGCCAATGATGTGTAAAACACTAAAACTAGCAGTTTAAAATTTAAATCACAGGCTACACGACATATTGTGAAAACCCGTTACGGATCTAGCCGCTAATACGATACATCGATAATATACAAGATCTAAACGTTAAATTATTACTTTATTGATAAATATGTGATGAATACATTATGGTGGATGGAAATAACTTATGGAGAGCATAATTTAGATCTAGATCTCTCTCTATGTATGTACATCACTAATTAGGAGCATGGAACCACCTATTTATAGGCCACATGCTCCATTTATAATAAATAAACAATCTAGACTATGTATACATTATTCGAATGCTACAGACAACAATTTCGTGCACTAACACATACTCTAACGTTAAACCTACCCAAGCATCATATGATAACGTATTCAAATTTTTTAAACTTTTTCAAACTTTATAATATTTTCACTTTTTTCATACCAATAATTGAGGCTTGAGTATGGCTGAACTTTCATTACTTATTTTCTACAGACAAAACGCTTAACCCACAAGAGATTTCCGACCCATTTTATCAAATTGCCCTTTCATTTTCAAGGCTGAGCTACCGACACATCCCAAGTTAAGTGTGTTTTCTTTTATTTATCTCATATTATTAATAGTTTGAAAAACCAATTTCCGATAAATATCATCATCTTCCACTTTCACGCAAAAAACTATATTCAAGGGACATTTTTAAGAACTTTTTAAATTTTTTTATAATTTTTTTTATTTTTTATAAAACTCAATTTAAACTACGACTCAAATATCTTATCCCCACATGTAGGTTCCCAGCCGGATCTACACGGAATATCTCGTTCTACGTAGGTGCGGAATCCCTACGTAAGACGATACGAGCGTAGAAGACGATACACGTTAACACAATCAAACACACGTTACAATAAACAAAGACACGTTGTATTGCAACTGGAAACACGTGATTCACTGATCACCGATTACACAAACTCTGAACAACTCATAAACTGATTCCTCTAATTCAGCCGTAACCTAGCCGTATATAACAGACGACAACTTCGCCTAACATGTTTAGGCGAAGTTGTCACTAACTTCGCTTGTTCCACAAGTTCGCCTATATAAGCGAACTTGTGAGCTAACTTCGCTTAATAAAAAATACAAATCCAACCAACTCGATTATAGACACTAGACACTGAACTACTGACATCATGTACCAACAGACTCCCCCTTGGCAGTAGCTTCATATCTCTATCTTCAAACACATGTCTTGTAATCCCAAAAATCTTGTATCTTTCATCTTCAAGCATGAACAACTCTTTGATACTTCTTTGCTTCTTCTTTCCAAGCAGGAATGTAAAATATATTTTTCTCGTTCAGCACCTGCAGATCAGCTTGAGACAGATTCACTAGATGCATAGGATCATAAACTCTCATCAGCTCTTGTTCATCTTCATCCTCCATTACTGCTTCAGATGTTTCACAATCCACATACCACCACTTCAGATCTTTGAGCACATCCTTGGGCATTTGTTTCATCGGCACTTCTTTTAAACACCTGATCGGCTTATACTTCATGATCATCCAAGGCTTGCCATCTGCTCTCATTCCTCTGTCTTTGTCTTCAACAAGCTTTCCTTTCTGTGGTTTCAACAGCTCGAACTTTTTCTCCTTTATGCTTTCCTTCCAGACTATCTTCCCAATGACCCTAGCCATGTTATCATCACTCCTGTTTATCAACCCCAACCTGGCTAAGTCCTTCACTTCACACTCAGGCAACGTATTCAACGATCTCAACAGCCTCTTGAAATACTGAACCCCATCATACCTTTTAATCACAAAAAGCCTTAACTGCTCATCATATAACCAGCATATAATCCCCTTTTTCGATTCAGCATAACCCCTGATGTTGTAACTTTTCTTGAACATAGTAGGGACCGCCATTTTCTTAGTCTTTACGAACCACTGAGCGTAGCCTTCTTTCCATCTTGGCTGCTCCTCCCATTCCGTCTCATCGCTTCCCATATCTTGACCCATATCTGCCTTATCAACTTCCGGAATCTCGTGCTCAACGTTCTCCTCCACAATCTCTCCTTCTTCAATCTCACTATCAATGACAATCTCAGCCCCTATCTTCTCTATCTCCTCCATCGGTAACACATCCTCATCACCTATAACATCATCTAACACCTCCTCAGCATCCACAACCACCACATCATCACCCCCTGAACCGCCAGCTGCACTCATTGACTCCCCCTGAGATGTGGAAGTCCCAAGAGCTTGTTCAGTTCTTGGCAACTCTCCACCTGCACCTTTCGATGCATTGGGATCATCGTCTCGATCATTACGCTTCTTCGTCCTCAGCTCATCACCCTTACAGCCCGTCTCCCCCTGAGATGCCAAGAACTGTTTCAAGGCATCAATTATTTTACCATGCTCGAATAGGAGGGACGACTGAATCTGATTCTCCGCAACGAGGCGCTGAATAGCATGAGTCTGGATAAGATTTACCCTTGATTGTTCTGCCACGACCCTTTCTAGCGCTGCTATTCTTTCCGAATCGGATAAGGTTGCATCGAAATCAAACCTCATATATGATATGTCTTGAGCGTACGGAGGAGGGATTCCCAATGTAACCGGCACCTCAGAAACAGGTGGAAACGTAACCGCAGGTGGTATCGTAACCGACAACCCTGCAGTAGCAATAACTGTCGACTCAACAAACCTTGCTACGACCTCTGTTGGAGTAAGAGTTGGAGGTGGCAGGGACACAATCTCTGGAGCCGAGAGCTGGAATGTAGTGGGTGGGATGCCGAAGGAAGATGAGGTAGTCACCACGGGAACATCCGTGGCGATTGGCCCTGTAACTTGCAATGGTGTAGGGACTATAGTCATACCAGACAGTGCGGGTGGAGTGAAACGAACCACCCTTGAGCTCTCACCAGCTCCCAAACCTGCACCTGCCCATTCCCTTCTCGATCTCTGGACCAACTGATGTAAATCTTCCTCAAAATCCGACTCACTATCATCATTGTCTCTCTTCCTCTTCCCATGAATCCTTTCTTGTGTAACCAAAATCCGTCTAGCTTCAGCCACATCATCATCTGAAGAATCAGAATCAGCCTCAGTCGTAGCTGCCCTAGCAACATCCACACTAGTAACCCGGGCTACCGAGACCTGTACCTCTTCCTCAGGGTCAACACGATCCATATCAAAAAATCCTTGACCGCCAAACGCAGCTTCAAGGTCTACATTTTCCTCCGGTGCCACAACAGGAGCAGCAGGTAAAGCTTGTTGTACCTCAGGTGGTGGTTGAGGTGCTCCAGCCTGTTGTGGTGCCGGATCCCGTAACTCGTCCCCATGAGCTGGAACATACTCTGGGTTGATCAAGTACCCAAATAATGGAGTATGTCGAGGACGGAGCTCAGGCTTGCTTCTTGCACTTGATGATCTACACTGAGCGAAGATCTTCTTGCTTACACTCTCCACATATCTAATCGGGTGGCGCTGAGGTAACGTGGGAGCAACATGATTCAAGATCATTTGAAGGAATCTTGGATACATCAGAAATCTCTCACGCGCCACCGCTCTTCTTTGACGGTCTATCTCGTAGAATACCATCTGACTAAAGCTATAACGCTTATTGTAAGTCAGTGCAGTCATCGCCGACTGCATGGTCGCACCCATTCCATCCGTACCAGCCTTTCTCCCTGACATACACACGATCATCACGTGCATAAGAAATCGCCATTGGTCTAACAAGAATCCCTTTCGTCATTGAGTATCTCCCAATGGACCAGAATATCCCATCCTTAGAAAAGCACCATCTCTGAATGGAGCCACGAAGTCTGTAGGATCGTCTCTCGTTTCATCCCCAAACTGTAAAGCCACCCTGATCTGTTCAGACGAGAACTGTACTGTCTGATTGTTAACCGTTGCACGCATAACCGGGGGCTCGACTCGACAGTCATATTCCACTGTCTGCCAGAAATCTTCTATGTTTGGCAATGAGATAGGCAGTGTTGTAGTAATAGCGTGGAAGATACGCGAGCGGAGTAGAAATGTGATGATCTCGCGGAAATCATCAACACCGCTCGTATCCGGGTCCAATGTGATGTACATGTTATGCCCCGGGAAAAACTGTCGATGGTTATCTCCTCCTTCGTCACCACCTGCACCACCTGCTCCTGCTACAGCTGCCATTTCTGCAACAAAAACAGACTAAGTTAGAGAATCGTCGAGGCAAATCATAAGTTCGCCTGTTACCATGAGTGAAGTTATGATTTATTCTGTACAGGCGAAGTTAGAGGTGGGGCGAAGTTGGGAACAACTTCGCCTCAACTTGAACTTCGCCTGATCAATGTTAAGTAAAAAGGGCCAGGCGAAGTTAATGATAACTTCGCCTAACCACAACTTCGCCTCATGTACTGTTACATAATTAATTATCAGGCGAAGTTAACCCTCAGACGAAGTTAAGGATAACTTCGCCTAAACTGTAAGTTCGTCTGAATATGAATCGGCAACAGTTTAGTTGTTCAAACGAATTGATTTGGTCAATTTGGAGATTGCGGACTGTTAAACACATGTTTTTATGGAGATCTAGACGATCAATATGATTACGACCACGTGAAAATAAGTTTGAAAATTGGGTGTTGGATGTTTGAAAGAACGAGGTCACTAAACGGGTCGAAACGACCTTTGATTAACGCCAATGACATAGATTAAAAGATGCAACAACCCTACACACCTTTAACACGGAATGAACTCGAGAAAAAATAACACAGATTGATCGTGATATAACTTCGCTTAGGGTTACTGGGAATAAGTTCGCCGGATTTTGAAAAACAATACTGAGCATTTGACCAAAAACTTCTTTATATAGGGTCAAGGTTATACAGGTGAAGTTATGGATAACTTCGCCTATTGCAGGCGAAGTTAGGGATAACTTCGCCGATATTAAAATTTACAAAACAAACCCCTATAATTTGAACAATTTGCAATTAAGTTTTAAAACATCCTTTAAAGAGTTAAATGATACGATCAAGACCAAGTAACCAGGTATAAAATCATACAACTACATAAGTAGGATAAAACTTAGAAATAAGGTACACGGGATCAAATTTCAGTCTCGACAGGGACTACCACGTTTTAGAAAAGATCCGAACAGGAATCATACTAATTACGTGTCTGTCACATAGATCCATGTTCAGCTGTATTATGACATAAAGAGACAGGTTGTAAGCAGGTAAATAACTTAAAATGGTTTTCATCGCTTCTGTGATACGGGTTAGGTTCAATTAAGCTCAAAATTTAAATGGGCAACACATCAGAGATTGTGATGTCTCCTATCTATTCTCAAAGCGTATTTGGCTTTCCCCAAGTCACCCCGAGTTAACCTCGACCTGTAGTGTCTGATTAAATAGTAAGTACTCTTCGATCTTTAGACTCTTCTTCCCGTTCTCTTTCTTGCATCTTGATTGAGAAGTATTAACATTATAAGCTCCAGAATGTCTCAGTTTTTTTTTTTTTTTTTTTTTTTTTTTTTTTTTTTTTTTTTAATAACAAGATTTACACAGTTTCAGAGACGTAAACAACTGCAAGTCCCGAATCTGGATCACTGCAGTTTCTTGACACGCTATTTTCACGGGAATCAGAACACTCATGGGCTCGTGTATGACTGGGTAATCGCTTTTCGGTGCCTTAGTAGCTGAACCCGCTTCCACCTCCATTTTTACCAGTTCCGTAATATTTATGGAAGTCATCTTTCACGAAACGAAAACACAAAGAAACCGGAAAAAATAAAAATTTTATTCTGAACAGTACTGTAGGCGAAGTTAAAGTTAACTTCGCTTAAGTCTTATCTTCGCTTGATTTCCCAACTTCGCCTGATTAAGTTAAGCGAACTTGTGAGGTAGGCGAAGTTGTGGATAACTTCGCTTGAGATAAGCGAACTTGTGAGGTAGGCGAAGTTGTGGATAACTTCGCTTAACCTTATATCTTCGCCTAAACCCTACAAATTGTAGCGGCAACTTCGCCTGATGAACACGATGATTTTGCAGGTTTGATTTTGACGTTTTGCGAGGTATTCGAAGGTGTAATGGGTTGTTTATGATGGTGGGAGGTGAGTAGGACACAAAAATTCGGTAAACTCGTCCCGCGAATAGTCAAACGGTACGATTTCTACATCCGCGTGATAAACACATCTGCAGATTTTTTATATAATAACCGAAACACATTACATACCAAACACGAAAACAAATGACGGCCGACCCGAGGTGAGCTCTACCTCGGGCCGTCCCACACGACTCTCCCTCTCGGTTTCTCTCTAGACAAATAAACTGATCACAAAACCCTCTAACTTTCTGGATTCCCAACTCTAAACAAGACACACCTATATATAGATACACAACTTCGCGGGCTTGGGCTTGGGCCTGTAGGCGAAGTTGTTATAACTTCGCCTAAGGCGAAGTTGTTCTAACATCGCCTATGGCAGAAGTTGTTACAACTTCGCCTATGGTGAAGTTGTTACAACTTCGCCTATGGCGAAGTTGTTCCAACTTCGTACTTCGTTTCCGCTGAACAGAATTGCATAGCGACGGTCACAAAATGCACCAACAGACTCCCCTTTGACCGTTGCTCTCAATTCTAACAAACACAAAAGATCATATGTTTCAAAACATGCACCAACACCACACTTAAATTTTGCATTGTCCTTAATGCAAGGATGAGGACGACTTAAAATAAAAATAAACTAAAATACAGTCGGAGTACAAAAAACTAAAAACTAAAAATCTAAAAATAAAAACAAAATGAAAAATTAATAAGCTATATAATGGAAAAGACTTAGCTGGTAATATGCGCATGAAACATGATACCAAAGTCTTCTTCCATGAATGCCCTCCAACTACGAACGTGCTCAGCAAAACAGTAACTCCTTCTTTCTCTCACACACGAACATAAGCGGCCAAACAAAACAAACATATCTAAAAATGTATCTTATCAAACTGATAGATATTATGCAATTAAAGTACTTCACCAATAAATATATAAAATATAATAATCAGGAGAAAATAAATAAACATGAAGTATACGGCTCCACTGCTCCATCATCCCCACATTTTTTTCATTATACTCAATCTGCTCAATCTGGGGATCGTCTCTAGCTCAATCTTTCTTCAAACTAGCAAAACTTAAAAACACAAAAACAAAGACGGACTACAAAAACTACGTTAGTGACTCGATTAAATATACAAACTCCACGAAACCTCCCCACACTTGAACTTAATCAGGAGGTTTCTCCTTAATTTGGACAATATCTAACCCGTTTAGTTCCACCCGGAATTTATCAAACATTAATATATCAATGATGGAACCGCAAAATATTCAATTAGAACTAAAAATTAGTAACGGGTCACATATATTTAAACTAACCTGGTAAGAGCCGAATGCGTTGTAAGTATCGAGAAGACCAGTCGTGTTTGACTTTTAATGGCTTTTTCACTCCCGTAGACCATCTTCTAAAGTTTACGCAACTTCGGTTTTCAAGTAACCTATCATCTTCGACCTTCTCCCGTGGTTTTAGTTCCCGATAAGTATTCAAAACACAGTCCACGGGTCGGCAATGGTGTTCTTCTTCTAACACCACATCCTCATCTACATTGTCCTGTACAAGTAGGGCCTCGAAAAACGCAACATCCTCATTAACGTCCAATGTCTCTCCCTGGTCATAATCCGACAATCCATCCAACTCCAGATTCAGGAATTCATCTTCCTCGTTAAGCTCATTATCAACCTTAACCATATCCTCAACACCAAACATTAGCTCGAGTGACTCTACCAAATCCACTTCATCATCTATCACTTCTTTCTTCATTAACGACATCTGATAAGCAACCCACTCTTCTCCGCTTATCTCGTCATCAGAGTCACTCCAAAAATCAATAATAGAATGTGAAACCGGAGGTGGGACTCCAACATCCATTTTTTTCTCCGTTACTTGAATGATATCCTCATCTGACTGCTCAACATATTCCAAGGATCTCAACCTCTCCATTTCATCTTCTTCATCTAGTCTCTTAGAAATTTCTTCTACTTGACGTTGGTGATCTGTAATAATATCCTGGTGATTTTTGAAGATGGTATCATGCTCAAAGAACATCTTTTGGGTATCTGTAGCCATGTATTGGACCAACATCTTTTCAATCCTACCCATAGCAGCTACATCCTCATCAGAAAGACTATTAGAAAATTGATCATAACACTGCTCCTGGTTTTGCTGAGGTTGCTGATACGAATTATCAAAATAATACGGAAAAGGTCCATGTGAAAAATTTTGCACCGGCTGCACAAAAGGGTTAGTACGATTATATGGACATGCACGAGTCATATGACAACCAGCGCATCTATAACAAATAAAGCGAGAACCCTTGTATGGACAATCATAGTGTAAATGAGGATCACCACACGTATCACAATTAAGGTTACTGTAGTATGGACATTTAATGGTAAAGTGAGGTCCATTACAAATTTCACACATAATTGCAGGAATCTAAACAAGAAAAAGACACGGACAATTAGACACCTACGACTCACAATAAAAAAATAAAAATAAACACGTAAAAAGCTAATTAACTAAAACCCTAAAAACTCAAAAGCAAAAACACAATAGCACGTATATAATCAAAACTAATAACCCAATCGCCAAGAGTCCCCGGCAACAGCGCCAAAAACTTGATGGACCTCACTTTACCATTTAATGGTAAAGTGAGGTCCATTACAAATTTCACACATAATTGCAGGAATCTAAACAAGAAAAAGACACGGACAATTAGACACCTACGACTCACAATAAAAAAATAAAAATAAACACGTAAAAAGCTAATTAACTAAAACCCTAAAAACTCAAAAGCAAAAACACAATAGCACGTATATAATCAAAACTAATAACCCAATCGCCAAGAGTCCCCGGCAACAGCGCCAAAAACTTGATGTGCTTGAAGTAGTCAAATAGTTATTAACTAAAATTTACTAATCTAGACACTAAGTAATACTCTAGACCCTTAAACTACTAACCGGCAAGTGTACCGGTCGACCCTAGTACAACTAAGTAAGTCCGGATATCGAACCCACGAGACTTTTTAAATTATGAAACTAGCAAATTAGACTCAACTACAAGACGCAACTATTTATTAATAATATTGGAGGGGGATTTATTATACTAATTAACTAAAACTCTAAATATTAATTAACTAATAATTAAAACTTACTAATGATTACTTAACTATTAAACTAATTATTAAACTATTAAAACCTAACCCTAATTTATATAATAATAATAATAAAACATAATCATAACCTTAAACTAATTAATTAATTAATAAACCTTTAACCTAATTACTTTTAAACTAATAAACAGTTTAGAAAGCTTTGATTAATTCAGATGATGAAGATAACTACCCAGGCCAGAATCCCCAAAGTTACAGTTTTTAAATAAATGAAAAAACTCAAGTTATGGAACTGGGATCATAAAATAGACCCTTGACAGAAAACCCGAACATGACCCTTGAACTTCAAGAAGACGCCTATGGATTTCTAACAAGTTTTAAGACTCACCAGTTTTATGAATTAAACTTTCTTACGGTTATTTAACAAATTATGTTCAAGTATCTTTATGACGAAAACCAACCTTACAGTGCATAATTCAAAGATTGCAAAGTAGACTCAATTAACTTAATAGACTAAGCTGACAATCAAACATAGACGGACTCCTTACGAAGAACTAAATCTAGCAATCCCGAAAAGAAAATATCTATCAACAGCCTACTACCTTACAACTTTCTAGGCTTGCAGTTCACTTTTATATATTTAATTGGTTTTATTGTTTCTATGATTTTAATGCATATTAATCATAAACTAGCCAAGAACACACAGTAATTGACCTAACAAAACCCTATCATATGAAACAATCAACAAGGGCAATGTGAAACAATAAATTCAAGTAAACAAAACCAAGAAATCAAACGCATCAATTAAATCAAACTCAACCATTTACTTAAAACATAAAATCCATAACGAAAAGAAACAAAAAAAAAATCAAACCGAACTAAGGTTCATCACGACCTAGGTAGTTTTTGGAATTTTAACCTAACATCATAAAGTCTAAATCAAACAAAATAATAATATAAGAAAACATGGTGAAAGTAGTTAAAAACGAAAGATCGAAGGTGATAAAACCCGTAATCTTCACTCGAACCAACAACTTTCTTTCTCTTTATTTTCTTCTTCTTTTCCCTTGCGGCAGTTTCAAATTCCGAATAATAATAATAATCCTTGCTGTGCAGTTCTGGCCCTCTTTCAACAATTATCATCTTACCCTTTATATAATAATAATATGCCGCCTCTTTCTTTGCTTGCGTCACAATTTTCTTCATTTATTCTTGGTTCAGCCCATGATCCAACATGGCCCACTTGGCCTTTCGATGTAGACCAAACAAAACTTGTCTAGATTGACAAAGTCATCTTTTACTCTTCATTATTTCTAGTATTAATTGCAAAAACAAAAATTGTCTAATTAACATCAAGTCCACGTAAAAAAAATTAACTTTTCATAAATGCAAATTAGATGACCAACATTAAAATATCATTCATTGCAACCTTTAATATAATTAGTTTTCATTCTTGTTAAAGAGCACTTAGACCTTGTTTTCTTATTATTAAATTCGTTTAAACCATCCATGAGTTGACATCCAACTTGTTAAATTAACCAACAATTAATTGTAAATAAAAAACTTTTATCTTTTAGCTTATTTTAAGTTAATTACTCTCCGATTAACAAAAACTAACATATGAGTCAATTATGAATAATATTCAGTAAAAGTCGGGCTCAAAAGTACTTAAAAGTGTAAGAAATATTTGTATAATAATATGTATTTTTAGAGTACTTCAGTCATCACTCAAGGAACTATTTAGTACAAAGATAGTAAGGCTAACAGGTAATAACAGTGGCCAGCTTTGATTAGCTACTCACGTTACTTTCCGTATCCTATACACTTCCTCTTATGAGTCTTATTTGTGCTAATTCTATTCTTAAACAGTTAAACAATCAAACAGTTCATATTACCATATATTCCTCCCTAGCGATTAAGCAAACATTCATACATTATTCTACTTTACATGTGAAATTAATCACATACTTTACCTTCAGTTAGCTTGCTTGAGTGACACATGGCATTCTCATACTGGCATCATCCTTCTTTTCTTACTTAAATCCTATTATCTGTTCGAGTCTAACCGTATAGGACGCTTAAATCTCTCGAACTTTTCTCTGATACCAACCTGTATGGCCCCGTTACCGGTGCCCT
>NW_027502286.1:0-39784 GCF_021521415.1 Bidens hawaiensis | reverse complement strand
AAACTTGTTCATTGGATTTGCAATACAAGTGCATTTAGTTTTTTTTTTTTTCGTTTTTCGTTTGCGATTTGGATTCTAAACTACGATTCGTATTTGTATAGCATGAAAAATAAACAAAACAATTAACATAAAATTCATTTTATTTACTTTAAGAAGTTCAAAAAAAAAGGTTACATGTTTTAAAATCTTCAAAAACAAACTAACAAAACATTAAACTTATAAATATAAAGTTGTGACATATTATTTCTAGAAAAGCCTTCTTGTTCGTCGTAATTATTGAGCGGACGACTTCTTCCTCGGAATTACTTGTAGAAATGCCTTCTTGTTCGTCGTGCACTCGAACATCAAGTGGTGTTTCATCTTCGAGAGTGGTTACGTGTTGAGTACGATCGATTGAGTCCAAGTGATCCTTTAAGCAAATGCACATCTCCACCGACTCCGAATTTAGTCTTGTTCTTCTCACCGATATTACCCTGCCACTAAGAGAAAAAGCGGATTCCGAAGCTACCGTAGAAGCTTGGACGGTTAGTAAATCACGGGTCATGGTGGCAAGAATCGGAAACTCGGTTTCCTTTACCTTCCACCAAGCCAAAACATCAAAAGTGCCATATTCCTCTTCGGATAAACCGGTAGAGTAATCATTTGCACTACACCTTCCTAGTTCGCTTGAAGAGGTGTTACCCCTTTGTTTTTTAGCCGTTACGTTGCGAACGGTGTTCATAAGGCTAATCATGGGATCTCGTACTCTAGTAGCACTTGAACTTGATGAAGACCCCCCCGGCATAGGCATGTGTATGTTTGACCCATATTTATTTAAATAAAAGTCATACATAAATTTAAAATTCAAGTTAAAATCATTTTTTGCCTCTGTTGAAAAGTTTGGGTCAACTTCATGCATATCTAAGGCTGAAAAAATTTCGTCTATCACACATTTAACCCCCGTAACATTTAACATTGGGTTTAAAGCGGCGGCGCAAGTAAAAACCGGTGGCAATTCAAGAAAGTATTTTTTTAATTTAAACTTCATTGGTAATATGATGTTTGAAAACATTGGACTTTTATTTTCAAATTCTTTAAGATTGTTAACGATTAAAAACAACTCCGAAAGAACCAAGGGACTTGTCGGATAATACGTTCCCGATAGTTTCGTAGTTGATGTTTTAAAAACTTCAAGAAAGTCGATAAGTCATTGATAATTTCCCATTTCTCATTTGAAAAGGGGATTGCCAAATCATTCTCGGCAAGACTAGAATGAAACATTTGTAAAGTTTCTCTTTGTTTCAAAGCATTTTGAAACATTATGCAAGTGGAATTCCATCGATGAGGTACATCCCAATTAGCTCCCAAAGCTTTTCTTCTCGTATCTTTACAAAATTTTCTATATTCCATTTGTCTTTTTTTACTTTTCTTAAAAACTTCATCATGTATCATTAGTCTAAAATCGTTTATAACCGATGTAACCTCATCCGAAGCAAGTCCGTCTTGCACGATTAAATTAATGATATGTGCAACACACCTTGAGTGAAAAAATACACCATTGCAAATCGACGTATATTTTAATTTTAATTTATCAACCGCCGATGTATTATTCGACGCGTTATCAAATGCCATTGAAAATATTTTATTTTCTAGTTTATAAGTTTTTATAACATAATCTAAAATTTCAAACAAATTATCTCCCGTATGTGGATACTCAAAGAATTCGAAAGCAATTGTGCGTTTCATCATTTCCCACGATGACGGGTCTACCCAATGAGCGGTGACACAAAGATAAGATTCGGGTAGACCATGTGGAGCCGACCAAACATCACTAGTTAAGTTTATTCCCGTATTTATATTTTCAAAATATGCAATTAGTACCTCTTTGGCCTTCTTCCACAATTTTAAACAATAACGTTTAAGAGTATGACGACTTACGTGAGTGTATTGTGGTTGAAGCGTATCTCGAATCATGGCGGTTAAGCGAGGGTTGTCGAAGTGGCTAAACGGCAAAGCTTCTTAAATCACAAACTTCGCCATACGATCTTGAACTCGATCAATTTGGTATGTAAATATTCCGCCTTCACTATCCATTTGCGTTTGTTGCGAATCGACGTTCTTTTTCAACGCCTTGCAATACGGTTTTTCGATGTGTTTCTTCAAATTTGAATTCGAAAGTGGGTTTAAATAAATCCCACAAAACTTGCACCGAGCCTTCAAAGAATGGTCACTCAATTCAACCAAATCCCAATTGCACCAAATCTCTTGATTACGATTATGAGGTACAATACGAACGAAACTTGGTTCGGCGTTGGAACCTTGACCAACCGATGATTGTGAGGCAGCCATAACAACAAATATGAATATAGAAGAAGAGAAAACAAGAGATTAGAGAACTCAAAACGTTGTAATAGCGTTTTTTGTATTTATTTTGCGTTCGGGTTTGCGTTTTGAGTGTTGTGATGAACCCATGACACCAAATACAGTGGGGTGCTTGGGGGAGCCAAAAAACGGCTATTTTTGACCCCAACGGTCAAAAAACGGCCAAAAAAACGATTTCCAACGGCTATATTCGATCCAACGGCTAGAACCGGTTAGGAACCGGTTCCGGATGGTTCGGTTCCAGAACCGGTTCCGGTTCGGTTCCGGTTCCTACCCGCCCTCACTCAGAAATGCAAGAACCGGTCACGGATCATCGGGTTGAATCAGATAGGGTCCGGTTCCTACAAAAAACGGGTAGGAACCGGTTCAGGTCCGGTTCGGGTCCACCGGTTTGGTTCCAGGAACCGGTTTCGTTGAACATCTCTACCAACCAAGGAAACGTGACAATAAATGATTCGTTGTATTTGGTACTGGTCTTGTCTTGGGTTTAATTTAAAGGAGTACCACTCACAAACAAACCAATTAAATACAAAAGTTGCATTTTATGTTTAGCCCAATTTGCAGCCTAACTTTTTAACCATGTTTGTCATTATTCTGTAATAAGGAACACATACAACCTATTGCATAGACTCAACAGATGGCCTTTATGAACTTTAAAATAACGTAATGGTTACTTGACATTTGCATCAATTCCAATATTCTACTAGGGCAAACATTTTTTTTCCAAAATGTCTTCAATAGATTGCCAAGCTTAGTTACTTGTTGAATCTACCCACCTTTAAACTGGGTACTTGCCCTTCCAAATGATAGTATACTTTTTAGTTTTTACTAGGGGTGTGCAAAGTTTGCTCGGTTTGGTTATAGGGGCTTAACCATAACCCATCGTGAGTTATGGATCGGTTTCGCGTAAGTTCGATTAATTGTTCTATGTACATTTTTCCTTTGTTCTAGTTGAAGGGAGTTTGATTATGTTGTTCCAAGCTTAGTTATGAAGTTTCGAAGCTTAAATATGCCGGTTTCAAGAGTGTTTATTGGTGTTCCAAGCTATGTTATAAATGGTTGCAACACAAATGTATATGTACGAAGCTAGAAATGTAGGTATATAAGATGAAAATAAAGGTATAAAATTTGGAAAAACACAAACTTACAATGTTCGGTTCGGTTTCAGTTAATGAAAACACATTAACCGTAGCCATAACCGAATGGCCGCTTATTCATATTCACTTAATCATAACCGTCGTTTTTTTCGGTTATGGCTAATTTATTTAGTTAATGGTTCAGTTTTTGCTCACCCTTACTTTCTACTAGGATTTATAGTAACAAAACCATCAAGATGAATATGATAACTATTTACAAGAAAGTTAAAATGTTGTCATCAAAGATTACAACTATACTGATTTGGAAAACAAGTAACATGGTTTAACATATATATAAAACTGATAGTTGTGCAACTTATCATAATCTATTGCAAGTGAACCCTCATTTGATTGATGTTCTAACCTTCACCACGCTCACAGAACCAAAAGCTTTGTAGTTTCAAAAAGATTAAAAATAGTATAGTCGAGAGGGATTTTGTCATTGTTGTTAATTACAGTTTTTTAAGAAGGATTGGACACAAAGGAGGGCAATGTTAATGGTCTATATTGTAACTCTTAATCTAATATTATCCAACTACATTTTTTTTCCTTTATGTTTAGGATTTAATTATTTAAATTGAATGGATGTAAACTATATAATTATTTCCAGCAAATTTGATCATTAACTAACCATAGTATGTATATACACAATATTTTGAATAGTCATTGTTAGCTACACCTATTAAATTTGTCAATATTTGTACTCATTTCCTAAAATTAACTACTTAGTTTAAACTTTATACTATGTTGAATCTACCTACATAAGAGGTTTATTATTATTATTATTAGACCTTATTTTTAATATTCTTAACATAGTTAGCTTCTCTTTATTGATATTATTATGGTTAGGTGCCTTGTACATGAGTGCAATTTCTTATGTTAGAACTTTTTATGCCCTTTTAGATTTCTTGTCTTTAAGACTTACAATATAGACCATCAACATTGCAGCCTCAGTATCCAATCATTAATAATCAAACACTAGAACAAACATTCGACGAATTTTGGAACACATATTTTATCTACAAACGTTGTTAAAAAGTTCAACGCATTGTCCATAGTGGATATCGATTGTGAATTACCACCTTGTCGGTCTATTGGATTCTACTTTTCCTAAGACAAAAGAGTAAGTGGTCGTCAACCTTCACTTATATTGAAGAAATCCGGCTTTTCGAACTGTAATGCACTAAAATATGCTATTGCCTCTAACTCGTCTTCAATTTTTAGCCATTAAATCTAATTTTAATGCAATTTATAATAACATAAAGTATGGATGTCATGGTTGATGCATCAATTCCCTAAGAATTAAGATATTTAGGTGTTGAAATCAGTACATTGGGTGTAATATATAAACACAAAGATAGGAAAGTGGTTTGGAAAAGGTATAAATTTAGAGGATGCAAAGTGATGACCACAAATATCACCAAGAGGGAATCCTCTCTGTTGGCTCTCTTTTGCATACTAAGGACTATGGAGTGGGGGTGTCCAATAAAGATTGATTATTTATTGGCCATCCAAAAACAAGTATGACTACTTTTCTTCCCTTTGTAGCCAATCAACCTAAAGACCACTACAATTTGTAACATCATAACATGATTTATAGATTGTGGGGTGTCCATAATTTAAATATTTTTATATAAGAAGAAAACATGTATAAACCAACATCATTTATATAGTTATCTATCTCATAGGGGACATGGTTATTTTTATAAAAAAAATTATAGTTTGATTGCGTTTTTGTTTTGTTTTGTTGAAACTCTGGTTAATATATTTGGTTATTTTGACCAAAATTAGTGCTTTGTTATTATAATTGCATACAATAAGAGGGTCAATGCTATGGTAATGTTTAAAAGAAACTACTTTTGATATAATAATAAAATTCTCCCATTTAAGTTTTATATAAGCATTCATTGGAACATATCTAAAACTTTTCTTGCTATTGTCACGTATCACATACTTAATTTAAGACATTGTTTTAATGATATGAACACCAACACGTGTCTATATAAAAAAATGAGTATGTGACAAAATATCATAAGAACATCTCCAATGATTTCATTTAACGATATCTCTGGTCGACGTGGCATGATGTGAAGAAAAGAGTGAGGAACAAGGGAAGAAATCCATGGGGATCAACATTCACATATGTTTAGATGTTATATGTATAGACGGGGAGAGGAGATGGGGGAGAGAAACATGGGGTGCGCCGGTTCACAAAACTATGCGTGACTTCATTCGTGAACAACCCCTCTCTCTAACAAGCACGCAGAAGCGTGTGATGAATTAGCTTAGTTTTTTTTATCAGGAATTTAGAAAACAATCACTAGCTAAAAGAACTCCAACTCAATCGAGTGATCCTACACATGAATAACACATCAAAGGGTTGGATCATAAAACCTAAGAAACACGAAGAAGAACACCACTATGACCAACTCAAAGCCGGTATCCTAGATCTACAATTACCCCATCATAATAATTGTGTTTTGATATCTTCTATAGTCGTGTGTGCACTTCACCTTATTGAACGTCCTTGCATTTCTAGATTTTCGAACGAGTAATTATGTTATATAGATGAATTAAAGACGTGTTAAAGATGGGTTAGGGTATAGCCGCCTTTATAAATTTAAGTCATTTGTTTTTTTCCCTTAGATATAACAAACAATATGGTCATGCTATAATTATTAAAAAAAAAATAAGTAATAGTAGTAATAATTTATTTATATCTAATCATAAAATATTCTCAAAAATGAATAAATTCAAGTGGCATCTCTTAGACAAAAAGAGACCTCATATGTTGTAACCTTCTATAAATACACCCACAACCCCTTCACTTCTCTTCTCATCAATCATCATACTTTCCTACTTCTTTCCAACACTACTAAACATTCAATCTTCAAAAACAATCTAACTCAACTTTGTTAATTTTCCCATCATGAACTCAGTTGTGTGCCCGGGTTTGAAATCATGCCTCGAGCCTCGGCTAACCGAACCAACTGTTCTCACTCCCAAAATGCCTTCAAAACCAACCCAATTCCAACAAATACCAAAACTCGAAGCGAACTCGAACAACATTGAGACTGTTAACAAGAATAATGCGTTTGGTTTCTTTAATGTTCTTGAAAACCAAACATCAACTCATGTTAAACAAGAAGAGGTCTATGTTCATCCAATGGTGAAGCGTTCGGCTTCGGAATTGAGCACCAAGAGCTTGGAAATGTGTACCGAAAGTCTAGGGACTGAAACCGGTAGTGACGTAAGTGAAAGTAGTGATGAGGTTAATAGGGAGGAAAAAGGAGAGAGGTTTAGTGGTTTACACCGGTCAAAAACATCAAAAACACATGTTTTTTACCGGAAAACAGTGAGTCACCGTAGGGTAGATGGCAGCTTTCCGCCACCTTTGACCTCTATCAGTGGCTCAGATGGTACAGTGAAAGTTAGGCCTCATAGGGAAGGTGGTAGGTTGGTTATTAAAGCTGTTAGTGTGTCAGATTGTGGCACAAAGTTTGAAACAGAACGTGCAAATGGTAGGCTTAGTCTTTCTTTGTTGAGGGACTGTTCCGCAAATGTTGAAACCCGAAGGGCTAAAGTGAAAAATGAACACGGTGAAGAGTTACACGAGTGGTGTGACGTTGATGTGAAAGAAGGCGGCAATGGGAAGAAAGTGAGTGGCAAAACCAAAATCCGAACACCGAAGCGAAAATCTCGATTACCGAACTCGTCGGTGAAGTCAACCGAGTTCGCGTTGACCAAGTGCAAAGATGGTCCAAATGGGAGTAAAGGGATGGGAAACTGGAGTTTGTTTCGTGTGGTCATTTCTTGAGAATGCCCATTTTTATTTTAAGGAGTTTATGGGTAAAAATATAATTTCTGATTCATAATATTAATATTAATATTAATATTAATATTACTTTATATTCTTACGTTTATATTGTGATTATATCGGGCTGGGCCGGGCTAAGCCGGCCAATTTTCACGAGTAGTTAAAATAATATTATTTATGTATGAAGTATCATGTGGATTTGAGTTTTTACTACTATTGTTGTCTTCCTGGATTATTATAATGGAAATTATGGTTATTATTATTATTATTATTATTATTATTTTTAATTTTCTTATGTTTTGCACATTGTATTGTTGATGTTTGAGAATTCTAATGCAATAAACCTTAAAAGTAATTAGTTTGGTGAATAAGAATATCTTAATTCTTACACATCATCCAAAGTTAATTAATGGAACGTTTCTATTTGCAAGGGATTAGTATTTATGGAGGATTTGTTGTGCTTACATTTCTTCGAGAACATGATCAATGATAAGAGTTCTTGAAAACACAGAATCAAGGTTTTGAATTTTATATAGAAGAGTAATACGTGTGTCGCAGATTTGCTTTGAATGCATAGTTTTTGCATACGCTTATCTTTTGTTTGGCCTTAGTATTACATTTACCTTTAGCTTTGTTTTGATTGGACTTGACATAGACACTTTTTAGGAGAGCCTATACATACTTTCAAGGGGTTCCATTGCTTGTTCTTATTTCTTTGTTTGATATTTTATTTGTTTCTAATGTACTTCTATCACCATGTTATGCTTACGTCGGTGTTTTATTATTACATATTACGACTCAACGCATCCTATTTCTTTCTAATCCTTAAAGTGGACTCAACTTAATATGTTATAAAAGATGATGATTTTTCTAGAGTCACTTTTTAAGTGGGAGCAACCTATCTATTAGGGCGCTTATTCGTTTTTGGTTCGGTTTATCTGGGTTATTCAAATTGAGTTATCTGAAATTGAAATATGAGTTTGAATTCAACTCGGATACGAATGAACTGAAATCCGATTTCATTATTCTAATTCGGTTTAAATCAAATTTCAGGTTATTCGAATTCAGTTCAAATAGTGAACTCGGCTCCTCATAGCCTACAATATTTTATGTTATGAGTGAGATTTTATCGGGCATGTTATGCTTATTCTATTTACTACGAAAGAACAATATTATTTGATGCAATAATTTACATGTCATTTTCGGTGACACTTGAGAAAAGCCACATCAATTATTATTTAAAAAGTCTTAACACGTAATCACAATTTTGCATACATGAGATCCATTGAATGGATTTTGCACACATGTTTTCCTGGTCGATTTAATTTTCAAATATCTACTTTTAAATGTCATAAAATAACCAAGCAAGTGTTTTTGCTTTTTTATTAGCCAAAGAAAATTTTAGAATGAATTGACAATTTATATTGATAAATAATACTTAACATGTCAAATTGAATAATTAAAAACCATATTTTTATATGAAGAGATTATGATAGAAATGATAATGATAGAGGAAAACAACTATAGTAATAATGATAAAACGTCAATAAGTATCCTGATACTTGAACAATAACACTTACTAATAAAAACTTAAAAATAATTAGAAATCAAGTAATAACAATTATAGGAAACAATAAACTCGGTTAACATGCCCCTTCAAGTAGAAGTTTTAAACAACATGTAGCTTGGAACAAAGTGTAGTTAATTTAATTGAGTATACGAGAAACCCTAATTAGAGTATCAACAATGATTCATCTTCTTCTTTGTAATTAATCTTCTGTCTATGTTTGAATTTTGTTTCGATTTTTAAAGTTCAAGGTCGTTGTATGGTGCTTGCATGTTCAGTGGCGGATCCACATTATGTCCACTGGGTTCGGCCGAACCCGGTCTTTTTCCGATTTTATATAACATGTAGTATCGAATTAACGAGCGAACCCATTCTTTTTCGACGAACGAAGTGTCATTTAAGAAAAATAGAACCCATTGATTGTGAAAAAGTTTGTGAACTTTTTTAGAAATGAATATTTTTTATAAAAATTAAAAAAAAACTATAAAATTACCAACAAACGTTATAAATGGGCCAATAATAATGTTACCCATATATAGATTATAAGAAAAGCCCTAAATTAATTCTAGAATGGGTCAATAAGCCTAACCCAATTAACATTCTTAAACATAATACCTATATAAAATTAAATAAATAAAAAAGGAACATCTTCGATATCAGTTGGACTATCGTTTGTTTAAAACTAGCCTTAGTTCTAATGCTTGCAAGTTACAACAAGTGTTGAGAGATGTTAAACTTTAATGAAGCAAGTGAAGATGGATTAGCATAATCAGATGGGTCTTATATGAATGTTACTTGCATATGTTATATTAAAATGAGTTAAGGACTTGAATTTAATTTATTATTGTCATGAGCTTGATCTTAGTTGTCCATGAAAAGTAGGAATCAAATGAAATAAAAGATAGTCATTAATTCCTTATCTCTTAAGGTACCGTACCATTGATTAGCTTGCATGGACCAATTCTTTTGTAGCTTGTAACTCAAGGTGACATCATGTTGGAGATAAGAAATGAAATAGGCTAAGCCAAGTATAACCACTTGAACCACACACAGACTTGAGTGGATGATGAGAATGGCACCCAACTACGCATAAAGTGAGCCATGGGTCCGAGACATTTTATTTGCAAGTGGCTGTGGGTAGCTTTAGCTTCGACTCGACCATCATCTTCCAACTCAAAGATATTATTATATCTACCTAATTCTTTGTAACAATTATACTATTCATTTTTCTTGGATGTCAATGTTTTTAATAAATCAATAACGCAGCTTAATTTATCTTTCGTATTATGAAAATATATAAGCAAGTTTAGAAAAAAAAATAATAAAAAAGGAACTCAGTGGATGTCACATGGCATCCACTGGTTAGTCAGCCACACATATCCACCAAAGGCAACCAAGAACCATCTGTGAACGTTTACAAACTATATAGTATATATAATATTTTATTTTTATGGTTTATAGAAATTAACCTACTTTGTTCTTTCTCTTATATTGACAAAACACGTAAAACAAAATAAGTCATTCATTTTTAATCTTGTAAAACTAAAGATATGCATTTGTATGTAATATGTACAAAATTTCAAAATTATGAACAATTAAAAGTTTAACTGTTTAGATTTGTTAGTTTTGTTATTGCTTTGTGTCAAGAATAACATCACTTGTCCTAAAGGTATAAATAATGTAGAAGATTTTCATCTTTTTGGTAATCATATCATATAAAATCATTTACATATGTTAATGACCAAAAGACACGACCAAAAAGTTTTCTTTAAAACAATCAAAAGATTTCTTCTTTCTTCTAAAGGTATAATAGTGACCAAATTAGAATCAAAGAAAATATTCCATTTCCTTTAATTTGTACCCACAGCACTCACTAGGTGCATCGTTTCTATTAACATTGTAATCTAAGGGTGACAATTTAACAGGTCAAACTAAAAAAGAAAAGAAAAAAAGACAACATTAGATACCCATATTAATTAAAAAGTATTGACCGACAGAAGGGCCGATTGAACCCCTTCTAACCTATGTCTTCAACAAGTCATAACAAATATGTATATAAGAGAAACGATGAATAATATTAAGTCGACTTAAAATGTGGCACATGGCTTCCTTTTTAATTTATATAAAACTTAAATTTCACCCCTTAACTATAAATAATATATGTTTTTAAGTCATTTAATTTTCTAATAATTTTATTTTTTTCTTATAACTTGCTTTCGTTAACTCAAAAAGATATTCTAGGTTCATATTTTCCCGTTAATATGAATTTAGAACACAAATCTAATGTAATGATTCTTATTACCTTTGGAACAAGACCGGTTCATTGTTTATAACTTATAAGCATATACATTTGGCTTATTAAAACCACAAAATCTGAGTTCATAATCACATACATTGAACTTAAAACAACTCTTGATCCATAACAAAAGATTTATAATAACCCCAAACGAAATCGAACCAGAAACATCTTGTTCACAGTTAAACTAATCCCCGCGCAGTACTTTCCACTTAATCCTGAAATAAAAACAAGAGTGATTTTTTATGTTCAAAGTTCAAACCATAACCCTTGTTTAACAAACATATAATTAAGCATATTACACCATAACTCAGGATCACTTTTTAAATCTTGAAAAATATATTTTTGACTGCCTGTTTGAATAATGGTGATAAAAGCAATGATAACAAAAAAAAAAGAGAAATGAGTTGTATAAATTTGGTGCCAACAGCAAATAAAATGCACCAAAGAGAGATAGACAGAGAGTTGTCCTTATTTCCTAAAATCTATGAGAATCTCTGTCAATTCACAAGTAGTCAGGGATAAAATACCTTCAAAATCTAAAATTTGATCTGTTTTGGTACATTTTCTACAGTTATACAAAAGTTCATAGCAGCAACAATCATCCACTAGGTGTTTATAGTTTTTTTTTATTCAAATATTTAAATTATTTGTAACTTTGCTGACCATACATGTTACAAAAGATGAAACTGAATATAAATGTGAGGGCAATGATGCAATTTAAAAACACAAAAGTAAGCATTATAATGATGTGCCGTCTTACCAATCTTAAGAAGATTGTGTTGTCCTGTCACATTACTTGTTCTTTATGACTTTCTTACCAATTACCAACAGGGAAAACACACTGTATATCAAGATCAATAATAAACCAAAAACTTATAAGGTAAATTATTTAACATTGTAAAGAAACATTTGGGATTTTATTAAAACTATTTGATCAAGAATGAATTGTTTAAAAATGCAAGTAAATTATGGGGAGTAACAGTAACACAAACCACTTATTTTGAATCCAGTGATGCAGCTAGCAGGGTACATAGCCTTATACCTAACGAGCGGGATTAGTCTTCCTACAAGCATAAGCTCGGTATGCCGCCAGTGCAACTATAGCAACCGCAGCTCCAACTGAAATTTTGTAGAAAAATATAAAGGAGCAGTATTTTTCTTTATAAATGTTTATTTTTTTATTTTTTAAATTAAACAAGGAAAATGAACATATATGAATCCTGGTTATTAGTAAGTGATAACTTTTAAAATTAAGTAGAAGGAAAAATATAAGTGACAACTCAAATATTTTTCATGGGGTCGGAAATTTTTGACAGTCGACTATCCATCGCTAAGTAATAGTTTTTTTTGTTCTGGTTGGGTCGGGTCACGTAACAAAAATATAAAACCAAAATTTTCAATCCAACTTTTATTTTGAGAAATTGTTCCATCGCATTCATATTTCCTAAATTTAAAGTCTTAAATCAACCAATAAGTTCGAACAATAATGGGTTCGCTCTCCACAGAACCTTCGGTTTCTTGTTAAAAATTTAAATTCATAATTCCGAACGATTCTTATAAATCTAGAAACCGAATTTGGTTCATTTTGAGCCCAAAACCAACCTATGAACACCCCTAGAACCGGCGGTAGTAGGCGTCTCAGTAGACTCGTCATTTGAGTTTATAGTTTATTAAGTCGACTTTTGGGTGGAGGCTGCTAATAAAAAATGCCGGCCTCTTTTTTTTTTTTTTTTTTTTTTTTTTTTTCTATTAGATTAATTTTTTAACTGTTATAAATGGGTGGCTAAATGGTGTTTATGGGCATTGGGATTTATTGGGTCAGTTTCAAAATTTCATGGGACTGCTGCTAAAATTTGTTTGGGTCACTTGGCATTAAGCTGCAGCTACACCCCTTACAGCCTTACTACATAGGCACGCTAATGAAAGTTGAGTGACTTTAGAGGAACAAGAAAACTGAGTAAACCGAGTGACTATAGTGGAACACTTTTTAAAACTTCAAACAACTGTATTTTTTATGTATTGGTTAATAAGCATACCTGAAGCAAGAAAGAGTGAACGGTTAAAAAGCTGTCTGTAACGTTTCTTATATCTCCCATGTTCAGTTTCAGGAACACTTAAGTGACACTGCTGAGCCGTAGTAACAATTTTCTGGAAGACGTTATTCATGTATTGTTCTTTCACGCTAATACGTATTGGTGCGATTATTTTCAAACCCTGACAAACCTAGAAAACAGAGTTGCAGATGTTAATGCAACCAATGTTAAGTTAGTGTAATTTTAATGTTAACAAATTTTAAAAAAATACCATCTCGGCATCTTTGATTGCCATTGGATATAAGTTTAAATCATTCTTAGCAGCAATGAGAAGACAAGGCACACCATAACCACTATCTTCTCCTTTTCTAGCTACTTCCTTTAGTAATTTTGATGCTTTTTTTAAAGAATATTCATCGGAACTGTAATATAGAAATGATTAAATAAAACTTTACTAGAGTAAATTTCAAAACTATTACCAAAATTTGACATCATGCTCACCTGTCATAAATAAAAACTGCTACATCGCAAGCAGCTAACGAGTCCTTACTGGATAGAAATTCCTTGACATCACATTCTTGAATTTCATGCAATATAAGAGTCTTTTTAATCCCCTGAAATATAATGATCATCATGTGTTTAAAAGCTCAGAGTTGATAGGTAAAAATAGAAGAAAACCATAACTGTGTATGCAAAAAAAAAAAAAAAAATCAAAAATCAAATGCATTACTTACCTGAAGTTGGTCAACGGTATTGACTGTATAACATTGACTGTTTGTTAAATTATAGTTGTCCTGGAAAGGCCTGCAAACATATTGAGAGCAAGATCAATGAGGTATAATATTAATCAGGTGAAATTGTTACGACGGTGATGAACTTATAGTTGTTAAAGAAACGCACCTTCCGATAAATGAATTCAAAAGTGCAGATTTTCCAGAGTTTTTGGGTCATTGAAAAACATGTCTGTCTGTATGTTGTTTCTTAAAATCTAAGGATCTTTTTCTGGTAACGCGAAAGGCTGTAGCAAGATCACCAGCAAATCCAAGATACATCAGATAAGCCAAACTTTGAGATGGATCAAGTAATGTCATTAGAGCCCACTGTAACCATAAGAAACTCACATAATCAATTATTGAAATGCGTTGGTGGTATCTCAGAATAACAAGCCTTCAGGAAATGTTGATGTTATTCTCTATTGCCACTTATCGAGTTCAATTTACATAAGGAAAAATTTTTGATTTCATCTAATGAAACAATGTAGTCAAATTACACAAGTCTAATGTTGTTTTAAAAAAATAAGTTTTTTTTTTTTACTTATGTGATGCAAAGTAAAGATGTTACTATGACACACCTGAGAGAGAAATCCGGAAAGGTTTACATCTCCTTGTTCGCCATGGAATCTTTGTAAGGATCGTCATCCCAAGGGCTGAAAGTTGAACAGAAATTACACGTAAGTAATACTATTAACGAAGAACACATTTGGGAAAATTTAAAAAAAAAAAAGTTGCGGCACATACATGTGCGCCGCCGCGGATCTGCACACATTTGGGAAAATTTGGGAAAATTTAAAAGGGGACATTACATGACATGTGGGTCCCAGCTTCAATTGTCTTGTCATCCAGGGATGTCTTGTACAAATCTCATCAGAACAGTGCTGGCCAGATAGACTCCGCCTCCTTCTTCTATTCAGCTCCGTCGGGGCTGTCTCCGCTATCAAGGCGCCATACATGTGCGCCGCCGCGGATCTGCACCGCGCGGCCATCCATGAGCCCTGACGTGAATCAACACCGCGCGTCATTGCGGACCATATAAGCGCTCTGGCTTTCCAACACCACCACTGTGACGTCCATTCCGCGCCCATAAGCAACAGTGCGCCATCATGCATGCGCACAGTCGAACACCCCGATACAATATATGAGCGCCACCGCGGTTCGATACACCGCCATCACGCATGCGCCACCGCGGTTCGATACACCGCCACCACGCGTGCGCCACCGCGGTTCGATACACCGCCACCACGCGTGCGCCACCGCACCACGCGTGCGCCACCGCGGTTCGATACACCGCCACCACGCGTGCGCCACCGCGGTTCGATACATCGCCACCACGCATGCGCCACCGCGATTCAATACATCGCTACCACGCGTGCGCCACCGCGGTTCGATACATCGCCACCACGCATGCGCCACCGCGGTTCGATACATCGCCACCACGCATGCGCCACCGCGGTTCAATACATCGCCACCATGCATGCACACCGTCGTTGATCAACATTCCGCCACCATTCATTCGCGCCACCTTGAGGCAACAGCGCGCCGCCATGAAGAAGCAGCGCGTCGCCGCGGATCACGATGCGCCGTCGCGGGTCAATACTCCGCCACCATACATGCGCACAGTCGCGGATTAACATTCCGTCAACATTCATGCGCGCCACGACAAGTGAACCTCGCCACCGCGTAATGCCATTGCGCCACCACGCGTACACGCCACCGCGGATAACCATCTGGCCGCCATGGTGCATGCCACCATGCATGAGTTCCACCGCTATGAAGCAGCAGCGCGCCATCACGCATGCGCGCTGGCGCCGAGCACCGCACCACCGCGATCCAACACCTCGCCACCGTGCATGCGCATCGCTAAACAACACACCGCCATCATACTTGCGGATCACCACTACGCAATCAAGTCACAAAAGAACACTGCGCCACATGCGTGGGCGCCGTCGCGGAACAACACCGCGTCATTATGGATGGGCGCCTCCAAAAATTTGGTTTCTTGCATCCGCATCACTGTTCAAGTGGGAAGACATGAAGGCCGCCATCACGAAGACCACCATGCTTGTTATTTGTAATCCGTTCACGGCGTGTCAACCGCTTTCTCATGCGCGTAGGCGGACAAAAACAGGCACGGCGGATTAACACCCGCCACCGCGGATCACATACACACTAGCATACCAACAGCGCCACTGTAACGCAACAGCGCCACTATAGCAGGGTGGAATACAAGCCACGTCGCATGCGCGCCACCGCGGATCAACATTCTGCCACCGCAGTCGCAGATCAACCCTTCCGCCACTCTACATGCGCACCGCCATGATGCTTGCGCGCAGTCGCGTATCACATTCCACCAACTTGATCCGGTGGGTAAAACTCCGCCGTCACGGAATGCATGCGACCTTCTTGAAGTTCAACGCTAACTCCGGCAATTACGAACTCCATGCAACCATCCCAAATGTTCAAAATGGCGGCAGGAACGTGCAGAGGCAAAAAGATTTAAAAGAGGAAGGAATTATTTCCAATTTTTCATAACAGCCCCTCATCCGCCCATGTGATTAAAACTTTATTAACAAGTTTATTACTACAAGTTCAATGCTCCTAACATTATTTAGCAGCAATGAACTGGGGGACTATCGTGGTATACCACCACTACATTATCGCGATGGAAGACATCCGAATCTTAGGTCGGGAGCCTAATAATATCCCACATGGCCACGCGCCAAACATAAAGGTCGGGAGCCTAATAATATCCCAAACGGCCACGCGCCAAACATAAAGGTCGGGAGCCTAATAATATCCCACATGGCCACGCACCAAACATAAAGGTCGGGAGCCTAATAATATCTCACATGGCCACGCGCCAAACATAAAGGTCGGGAGCCTAATAATATCCCAAACGGCCACGCGCCAACGTAGGTTGGGCACACCTCATAATTTGCCCGAGGATGGGAACCTTGTAATACGTCCACTTTTAGTTGATATGTTTTTGCAGGTTCGGCTACGAGTCGCACAAGCACCTATGACATTATTATTATAGCTCATAAGCCGCAACTCGCGCATGCTTCATTATTTTATAGCTCGTAAGTCGCCTCGCACGCAAGCTTCATTATTTTTATAGCTCGTAAGCTGCCTCGCGCGCAAGTTGCATTACATTATTATCGAGATGCGCACTCTATCTTTTATCAGGCCCCGCGCCACTATTGTTATGATGCGTGCTATATCTTATTCATGCCAGTGCACCATCATTATCATAAGGATCACAACATGTCACCATCATGGAGAAAACCTCTCAAAACTCAAAGACAATAAAGACAAGGCCGAAGAAAGGGGAAAAAACCGCCTCATATCCTAACACACCTTATGAAGTCCAGCGCTCCACCTAAACGCTTGCACACCTAGGAGCAACACTGGACTTGGGGGGCTTGTAGGGGTATGGTACTAAACCCGGCTTACGACCTTAATTTATTATGTTTGGCTTATTTTATTATATGGACTAATACAATATTATTGGGCTGAGGGGGTTTTGTGAAGGTAACCCTAACTGGGCTAGGCCCATTAGGGTACCATGATGGTGGCCATGAGGCTCCCTATATAAGGAGGTCTCCACCTCCTTATTAAGGGTTGTTCTCAATAAGAGCCACCACCATAACCATTTTTGTGTCTGTAAACAAGAGATCCTCGAGATTTCTTAGCAGTCACCTCCACACCCCCAAAAACCATTGCAGATCTGAGCGGAGGAGAGCGAGATTTGGTTACATCATCCGTAGAAGACGATCCGAACTATGCCTGGTACGTTTCGTGTTTCTTCACAGCGAGGCTTCAAAGTTTGAGACTCTTGATCAAACAACGGTGCTGCCGGATGAAGCACTGCCTTTTGAGCATAATAAAACACCTCAGCCACCTACAAAGAACAGTACTTAGAACCATCTTTAAGATATTAAATTCTTTAAGAATAACCTATTAAAAGGGATGCATAATCTGAACCAACCGGGCATAAATTCGGCGACCTTAAATACACTTAAAGTCTATAAAAGGAGATTGCTAACACCATAACAATGATTACATCAATAAGATATTCTTTTAACTAGATAATGCACACAGCACACTAAAAGCACAATCTAACATGACAATTTAAGTTCCACAAGAGGTGATAAACTAAAAATTGAACTAAGATGGTAAGATAATTATCATTACATTGAACAAATTATGATCTTCTTATTAAAACAGATATTGATGCTAACGACAATGACATACCTCGACAAGGTTAGCTGCAGAACACTCTATACACGTCTCAATCTCCTTAAACTTTTGCATTATTGGACCCATCATCCTCTCTAGATTAATAGGGTAGTGTTCATCACGCAAATCTAGCATGCATCCAACCACAATTACTGGTATGTTTACCTATATACAAACATGCCTAATTTAATTACACAATACTTGTCCAAATTACAAAACAACAAACGAATTGAAACCTTTAGCCGCCTAAATTCAGGAAGCCAATAAATTTGAAGATTAGCTAGCGTTTCAGGTTGATCACAAGCATAGGTTAGAACTATTGCATCTGCACGCTGCAACTCTTCCTCCACCTTAGCTTTACCGTCCAAGCTACATTAACAAATAATCCAAAAGGGTCATGCTATAGATACAGCACCCCCATGTAATTCACACTATCAAAGCGGCCGTCCACAAAAACACACAGTCGACTGTTTCAGTGGCGAAGCTTGGATGAAGATGTCGAGGGGGGCGGACGAAAATATGTATTAAAAAAACCGAACGGAGGGGGCCGAGATCAAATTTTCGGTTGAAAACGAGTAAATCTACACCATGTATAAAAAATGTCGGGCGAAAACGGGTAAATTTACACTGCTACGCAAAAAATCGGAGGGGGCCGGGGCCACCCCTGGCCCCAACTATCCTTCGCCCCTGGACCGTTTTGACCAAAAAAGTCGAAATTTTAAAATTATTGGTTAAAACAGTCGTTCGAACAATTTTCAGACGATCGTTCTGACCATTGAGGTTCGACTTTGAAAGTTAAAGGTCAGACGGTTTGTACAATATTCGGACCGCCAATCTGACCATTGAAGGTCAAACTTTGAAAGTTATTGGTCATAAAGATGATTTGAATAATTTTCAGACCACCTGACCATTGATGGCTAAACAAACTTTGAAAGTTATTGGTCAGAACTACAATTTGAACAATATTTGGGCCGCCTTTCTAACCATTGGATATCAAACTTTGAAAGTTATTGGTCAGAATGACGGTTTGAACAATATTTAGACCGCCGCCTGCCTGACCATTGATGGTCAAACTTTGAAAGTTATTGGTTAGAACGACTATTTGAACAATATTTGGAACACCTTTCTGATCATTGGATGTCAAACTTTGAAAGTTATTGGTCAGAACAACCGTTTGGCCAATATTCAAACCGTCGTTGTGACCATTGGAGGTCAGTCAAACTTTGAAAGTCATTGGTTATAATGTCACACTCTAAAAGTTATTGGTCAGAACGACCGTTTGGCCAATATCCAGACCTGAATCTAATCTAATAAATTAAAAAGGACGAATGAATGTTAATATTAACAACCTAGATGAAGTATCAATAATTGTGACGGGAATCTCATCAGGATAATACTCGGCCGGAAGAACAGTGGGAGGAAGCACAGGATCAACGTATTCGGGGAAAGTATCGGTGGCGGCTGCGGCGATGAGGCTTGACTTGCCGGTGGCGGGATCACCGACGACCACGACGCGGACGGTACTCCGGTGATTGAATACCGTCCTCGAGGATAAACCACCTGACATAATTTAGCTGGAAGAAGAACGAAAACACTATAATCATATCACGTCAAAATGAATTGGATCTGATTAACGTCCAAATTGATCGTTGCATGGTGACGTTGAAGCTCCTTTTGATGTGTTAATGCAGTGTGAATATTTGAGGGGTGGTAAGTGGCAATAAGGGTTTTCTTTGAGGGTATAGTTTATACATATACTTTCAAGCAGTGTTGCGGAGCTGGTTAGACGCTAACGGGGCGATGGGGTATGAATTAACGATTATCCGGGATTAGTCGGATTGTAATTTATATGTAATTTTTCAAATATACATATATATATGCCAAAATATATAAATATATATTATTTTCAATTTTGATTGATTTTGACAAAATATTAGTTAATTGGCACTAGTCAGTGAGGTATAGACTAGCGATTAATCGGCGACTAGACGTGATTAGTACAACCACACTTTTAAATGACGAAGAATTTTCACTGTATATATAAAAAGACCAAAATGCCCATGACTTAACGTTAAAAGATAGCCAAAGTTATTGATTTTAATGAAGTTCGTAGCAATTGTGAAACCTAAACGATTCAATTAAAAAATATATTTTTGATGAAAATCACAAAAGGGACCGACTTCAGGAACGATTTTGACAGTTTACTGTTTTCAAATTATAAGATGGATTTTGTTCATGACCAAGAATCATTTAAATTTTAATTTTTACCATGTTGGTTAAACCGTAAACAGAGTATGATAGCCTGTTTGGTTACAAGCTAATGGAAAGTCAAGGGAAAACGTTGACTTTGGTTGATGACATGCATTATAAGGCACTTGTCATGATGGTGACCATAGTAATGTTAGTGGAATACTGAAACTAAAGTCTAGTGATGAAGAAGGAAGATAGAAATGTGATTATGAAAAATGATTCTAAGTTACAAACACAAATATGACATGTGGAGTACAAAAATAATTATATAATTAGAAAGATTTTTAAAACATTAACAAGAACAATAATCGCTTATTGTAGAATTTGGAAAGCTAGAAATGAAAAGGTTTTTGAAGGAAAAGAGATTAAGATCGAAGAGTTGATTGGGGATATTAAGTCGCTTGGTTTTCTTTTGGTTCAAATATAGGACAAAAAATAGATAGTTAGTGATGCAGCGGTAAAACCAAACAGAAGATCGAATCACGTTGATTCAATCGAATACCGTGATGAACTTCCAAACCCTAAAAATCCCACCCAAAGGTCAGGGAAAATGAAGAGAAAAGTTAATTATTATAAAATTCAAGTCTAACTTTTGGAATTACATTACAAGCATATAAAAAGACTTCCAAATATGAAATGGGCCTAAAATGGGCCATAGGCCAAACACAAACCCAAAAACAAAAAGATAAAAAGTGCTGAAAAAAAATAAAAATGCCCAAAACTTTATTTAGGAGGCGTTTTTGGGCTTCGGACAGGGGCCAAACCATCGTAGGCCGTTTGTCACAATGGGCTCCTCGTCTCAAGCTTCGATTTGACTGGTAATAGGCCTGAAACGGAGCTTCGTGGGCCAAGTTATGCCCGTTTTCGTGGGCCACCTTTGGAGACACGATCATGGGCCTCCAAATATAACATGGCATGTTCGTCAATGCTTGGGCCTTCATCATTCCCTACTGGATAGACAAAATTCGACCTCAAATCTGCAGTGACATCATCATCAGACGAATCCCCATAAAATGGCAGCAGGTGTTTGACATTAAAAACATCCGAACAACGAATATGACTTGGTAACTTCAGACGGAAAGCATTCGGATTTATTTTCTGCACAATCTCCACTGGCCCGATTTTCTTGGCTGACAATTTGTTATACTCCCCAACTGAAAAACGATCTTTAGTTAAAACAGCTCACACAAAGTCTCCTACTTCAAAATCAACTTGTCTTAGTTTTTTATCAGCAGCCTGCTTGTACTTTGAATTGGCTTGAACCAGATTGTCATTCACATCTTTATGAATCTCATGTAGCCCTTCAACAAAATCTTTCACTTTCTTAGGTACAGAACCAGGAACAGGAAGTGACATCAGGTCAAGGGGACCCCGTGGCTGAGCAGAATAAACCACCTGAAAAGGACTAAACCCAGTACTTCTATTGACAGCATGATTATGAGCAAACTCAGCTTGACATAGCTTTTAATCCCAAGACTTCACATGATCACCCACAAGACATCGCAAAAGATTACCAAGTGACCGATTAACAACCTCTGTTTGTCCATCCGTTTGAGGGTGATAGGCACTACTGAAGCTAAGCTGAGTGTTCACCATTTTCTATAGGCTGCGCCAAAAATGACTCAAGAAACGAGTGTCCCGGTCAGAAACAATAGAAGATGGCAGACCATGCAAACGATAAACATCCCGAAAGAATAATTGAGCCACATTAACTACATCTGTCGTTTTCTTGCAAGGAATAAAGTGCACCATTTTGTAGAACCGATCAACAACAACAAAGATCGAATCGTTACCCCTCTGAGTCCGAGGTAACCCCAACACAAAATCCATACTAATGTCAGTCCAAGGCTTTGAAGGGACTGGTAAAAGCATATAAAGACCCGCATTAGTAGTTGTGCCCTTCGAGACTTGGCAAATTCGACACCGTTTGACATAACGTTCTACCTCTTTCCTCATAGTAGGTCAAAAGTAGGAAGACTGCACCAAATGTAAAGTACGGTCATGACCGACATGACCCTCCCCATGTAACTCCTGAATAATTTTCAGCCGAAGAATGGAGTCAGGAATACATAGCTGGTTCCCTTTGAACAAAAACCCATCATGTAAAAGAAAGTCTGACTTCTGACCCGCTTGCACATCCTGCAACACAACTGAAAAATACGGGTCAGTGGTTAACTGATCACGAATAACGTCCAACCCCAGCACATTGATTCTCACAGAAACAAGCAGATTTCCCCTCCTGCTCAAAGCATCAGCAACACGGTTTGAAACACCAGTTTTGTGTTTGACCACAAAAGTAAACTTTTCAAGAAAAGCTAACCAACGCCCGTACTTATGAGATATCTTGTCTTGCGTGCGAATATGCCTTAGAGAATCATGGTCAGTGAACAAAACAAACTCTTTATGAAACAAATAGTGACGCCAATGCTTTACAGCTTGGACCACTGCATAAAACTCCAGGTCATAAGTACTATATCTCAACTTTTCCCCTGTTAACTTCTCACTAAAATAAGCAATTGGTCGACCTCCTTGACCGAGGACCCCGCCAATCCCAACCTTCGAGGCATCAATATGAATTTCAAAAACTTGTGAAAAGTTAGGCAATACCAGAATTGATGCGGTAGTGAACTTTTCCTTGATAACCTGAAAAGCTAACTCGGCTCCCTCTGTCCATACAAACGTCTTTCCCTTCATGCAGTCTGGCATAGGGGCCATAATGGAACTGAAGTGTGGAATGAACCACCTATAAAAAGAAGCAAGCCCATGAAAACTGTGGACTTCAGTAATGGTGGTAGGAGTTGGCAAGTTTTGAACAGCTTCAACTTTAGATTCATCCACCTGTATCCCATCACCTGAAATAACATACCCTAAGAACAAAACTTTCGGGGTCATGAACTCACATTTCTTTGTTGCCGCATAGAAACTGTCTCTGCGAAGCAAGGCCAAAACCTTCTTGACATGCACGACATGCTCATTGAAAGAAGCACTATAAATTAGAATATCATCAAATATACCACCACAAACTTCCCAATAAAAGGCCTGAGCAACTGATTCATCACACGCATGAAAGTACTAGGCGCGTTTGATAAACCAAAAGGCATCACCAACCACTCATACAACCCTTCACGAGTCTTGAAGGCTGTTTTCCACTCATCCCCAGGTCAAAGACGAATATGGTAATAACCACTTTTCAAATCCAACTTCGTGAAAATGGTGGCACCACTAATCTGGTCAAGCAAATCATCAAGTCGAGGAATAGGAAACCTGTACCTCACAATAATCTTGTTAATGGCTCGACTATCGACACACATCCGCCAGGTACCATCCTTCTTTGGAGTTAACAAAGCAGGAACAACACAAGGGCTCATACTTTCACGAACATGACCCTTGGAAACCAACTCCTCAACCTGTCTACGCAACTCCGCAGGCTCTCTCGGGCTCATCCTGTAGTGTGGCCTGTTGGGGAATTGTGAACCAGGCTCCAGATCAATGTGATGTTGGATGTCACGCAAAGGTGGCAGCCCATCCGGCAATTCATCAGGGAAAACATCAGAAAATTCCTCAAGTAAAGGAATCATAGCTTCAGGAATCTCAACTTCCTCGGCCACTGGCTTCCCTATCAAAACAAACACATTGTCTGCCTCCACCAACTCATCTTCAAACTGACTAATGGTCAGCAGGTTACCCGACTGCTTTGTGGCTAGCTGCTTGGGCTTGCTTGGAACAAGCGTTATCTTTACCCCACCAAACATGAAGCTATAAGAATTTGACCGTCCGTCATGTTCTATATTTCTATCATATTCCCAAGGTCTACCCAACAACAAGTGACACGCATCCATAGGAACCACATCACACACAACATCATCTTTATATGTGGTCCCAATAGAAAAATAAACAAGGGCCTATTTAGAGACCGTTACCTCTCCCCCCTTTTTAAGCCACTGAAGGTTGTAAGGCTTGTGGTGACTCTCCGTCTTCAAGGCCAACTTTTGGACTGCCTCTTCAGAAATCAGATTGTCACAACTTCCAGAATCGATAACAAACGTGCAAACCTTCCCCAAAATGGTACATGTGGAGTGGAAGATATTATGTTTAAGCCATCCGTCTCTATCAGCCTTTGGTGTATAGCAAGATCGCCTAACCACCAAATTCACCCCCACATCACCGGTCACAAACTCCTCCTCGTACTCGGGTTCTTCATCATACTCTGGGGTCTTTTCATATTCTTCATAATGTTCATCTTCGGATTCAACAAACAAGTGCCTCTTACCCGCCTGTTTACAGTCAACTTGCCGATGACCCGTCTCACCACATTTGAAACACTTCACCCCGCTACTACTAGCCCCCTTAGAAGTCGTCCCAGTGGTGTTGGCCCCCGACCTCTGTTGACTAGGCACGTGTAACATCCCCAAAATTTCGATCCAAATTGGACAACTTAGGAAAGTTGAGGGATCAAATATAATCTCAAGTTAAGTAATGAGAAAATATTAAATAAGGAAATATAAGAAAAATAGGGAAACAAAAATATTTCCTAAAGCTAAGTATTCTTACATGGAGGAAATAAGTAAAGAGAAAAATCCATCCCACATTGGAAAATGTAAGAAAGTGGAAGCATTCCACCAAGGTATAAATAAGGAATATAGAATCCATCCCACATGGAAAGTAGTAAAGAAATGGAAGCTCTTTATAAGGAAGAGAATTTCCATAGTTATATTCTTTTATGAATACCATGCACCAAGTAGTCCTAGAGGAGGGTGCGTAGCACCCGACGCGCACGCGCACGCGCTCGGGCGAGGACGATGGCGAAGGCGACAACGACGGCGAAGGGCGTTGGGCGCAATGTGGCGCACTTTGCACTTCGCACGCTTTAAGAGCCGCCTTAGTATTTTTGGACAACGAGAATTAGACCAGAAGTGACAAGCTACAAAAGATGAAGAACTAAAAACGAAAAATAATATATATGGACCCATCGCGCTACGCGACGAGTCCAAGAAGGCGGCCATCGCGTACCGCGATGGGCCGTGATGACGCAACATACACGTGTCACACTCTGGTGACACGTGGCAGCATACCAGGACACGTGGCAGAATGTGTCAGACCACGTGTCGACTTGTGTCGGTCGCGGTACGCGACGAAGCCAGGAAGAGGACCCATCGCGTACCGCGATGGGATCCAAAATCAGCTATAAATAGGAGGGGGTCCGGTTCATTTCATACACACAACAACCACTCTCTCTCTAGAAATTACACTCTCTCTACCTCGGTTTGCGTGCCGAACATCATTTTGCGTGCCACCGACCCGGCAAACATCACCTCGTAATCCATGCCAGATACCTGGTGTTTTCCTCGAAGTGTGTGCCACTAAGAGTAACCCGACATTCCGCCTCGAAGTACGTGCACGACCCGACGACTACACATTGCTTCGATTTGCGTGCCAAAGAAGGTGGATCAAGAACGCCTCGAGAAAAGTGCATAGAGTAGATGTGCTGCCCGTATAAATTTAGGAATATCTAACTCCGAATACCCGTGCGAGGTAAGGAGTTCTGCCTAAGTTATTATATTATTATTATAAATGGCTTAGACCATTGTCGAAGTTATAGCCAAACCTTGATTACGATTAAGAATAAAATAACTTTTCTTAAGCAAAGGTTATAGTTAAAATATAGTTTCTTCTTGTTTAAGAAACGTAAGCAAGTTTATTCAAGGGATATAATTAAATAGTATTTCTTTATTGTTAAGAAATATAATATTATAATGTAATGTTTCTTCTTGAAGAAGAAACATCGTGTGTAAATGATAAACAAACAAAGGGAATAAAGGTCCAAATGTTTGGAATAAACAAATGTTTTTATCAAGGTTAAAGCTATACCAAAATAGACTAAAGGTCTAAAGCTAGATCGATGATCTAGTTATTTATACAAATGTTATTCTCATACTATAGGTCCGAGGTAACAAAACAATAAGAAGAGAACAGAAAACAGGAATCAGTATCAGAAACTGATTATAAACAGGCAAGGTGAATACGCCCCAAACCTTTTATAATGAGTCTGAATGTTTGCGTAGGATTTACGAATCCTTAAAAGCTTTGTTTACAATAATAAGAAACGGACACTCTGATTAGGAGTATACATGTGTCTGGATCCATTCATACATGGTGACTCGACATTTTCCCGAGGCCATGCAAGTCATAAACAAGTCTCCGGAAGCTTTATGAGAAATGATTTGTGTATATAATTAACTTAGGGTAATTTGATCCCAATTTAGTTGGGTGCCTAATGAGTAGTCACAAAGGTATTATTGTTGATTTCACAAAGGTATTGAAAAGATATTTTTAGAGTCAGCGTTATTCACCAGCTTTGTGCTGACGTATTTTCCCACCCATGTTACATGGAAACAAGAAAGGTTAGAACATACAACCAAGAAGGAATAGAAGATTGGAGTTATAGTCATTAGATGCTATCTGATGGCTCAGATATTTTATTTCAAAATATTACAAAGAGGTATGTTTTCTAAAGAAATGTATTGTAAACGATAAACGGGTATTTAAACCCGACTTTTTAATAAGTTTTCAAAGTAATAATATTTTATTAAAGACTTCCGCTGAAATAAAACCCGCAACTCTGATTTATTTACAAAACAGGTACCAACTTGTGGTCACACGCCTAGGCCCTAAAGTGGGGTGTGACAGGTTGGTATCAGAGACATCAATCTTAGCGAATTAGGTATTTGATTATACCTAGGCTTTGATTAAGGATAAGTTTTGAAAACTTATTATATTGATTTTGATTCAAGCAACATAGATACTTAGTTGAAAAGTATCTAGAAATCATTCAAAACTAAATACGAATAAGATATAACAAATAAGATAGGAACATCTACCTATCCCTAAAATTAAACCTCGCGCAGATGTCTGATCGACAATCTAGCGAAGAATCTGTTAAGCTTCGATCTGGTAAAGGAAAAGGATTTATGGGAACGTCTTTCCTCCCAATTCCTATATCTAAGCGATGAAAGTACATGTCAAACAAAAATGGAGGAAGATTCAGATTCCTATGATTCTGACATTCCGCTAGCTCAAATAATTCCCAATCATAACACATATGGAGCAGGATCAAGTAGATCCAAGAAACCAATGACGCCAAAGGAAGAAGTAATGACTTATCCGAAAGAATATCCTCGGGAATATTTTAATATTCCGGCAACTCAATATTCTTACGTTGTTCACACTCAAAAGGAAGAAATAATGGAAGAGGTGAAAGTGGAAGAAAAAGAAAAGGAGACTATCAAGAAAGATAGCAAGATTAAGAAATTAGTTATCCGCTGGAAGAAATAGAACATTAGTAATTGTAGAGAGTATAATTGTAACAAAAATATGCACTCTTGTAACTATAATAAGATGAATAAAAGATATGTTTTAAGTTCTTCGAATATTGGACTTATCTTTTAAAATTGTATTGTAGTATGTCAAGAGAAGAAAGTGCAAACTCTCACAACAGTCCTCCCCAGAAATCGGGAAATGAAGAAAACATTAATAATAAAGATATGGATAATGAAATTCCCGCCCAATATAAAGAAGGAATTCAAAAGATGATTAAAGAAGCTATCAAACACATTTCTATAAACCAAAGTCAACCAAAATCTAACAAGAGAAGTCGAAGTAAGTCTGTTCCTTCAAGAAAGGAAGAAGCTTATGATAGCTCTACGGCTAATAATAATCCAAAGAACAAGAAACGAAAGAAACTCAAAATCGGGGGATGTTCGTTCAAAGACTTCAAGTATTATGGACCAAAGGAGTTTCATGGAGATAAAGGAGCCATCACAACCATGAGGTGGCTTGAGGAGATGGAAACAATAGTGATAACAAGTAAGTGTACTGATGAAGAGAAGATTCAGTATTCCGCCTTAATGTTTAAAGGAGAGGCGCATGAGTGGTGGAATGCTCTGTTGATGAGCAAAGGGAGAGAAGTGATGTATAACTTAAGTTGGCAAACATTCAAAGGTCGCATATTAAAGAAATTTTGCCCAACGCATGAAATGGATCGAATTCAAACCGAGTTATGGAATCACAAGGTTATTGGCACAAATCTTAGGGAATATAACACTAAATTCCTAGAGTATTGCCGATTGGTTCCACATCTAGTAACTCCGGAATATAAGAAAGTAACTCGTTACATATATGGACTACCAAGAGAAATAAGAGACATGGTACGATCCAATATGCCAGAAACAGTTGATTCGGCTATGGAAGTGGCTGGATACTTAATCAACAATATGATAAGGAATCAAGAAGAAGAAAGATAAAAGATAAAGAGACTAAGAAACCAAAAGATTCCGGAAAGATAGGAAAAGAAGAAAGTACTCCCAGGTCAGCTTGTAAGACTTGTGGAAGAAAACATACTGGGAAGTGTCGACTAGAAAATTCAAACAAATGTGCATACTGCAAGAGAGCAGGACACACAATAGATGAATGTCGTAAGAAGCTAGGAGTATGTTTTACAAGTGGAGAAACGGGTCACTTTAAGACTGAATTCCCAAAAAGAAAAGCTAGTCAAGATTAATGAATGACAAGATCACATCAAGGAAATGTCAAGATAGACTAGCTAACTTTTGTATATTAATTTTAACTCGTTCTTAAACGAGAAGTTTTGTAATCAAATAAGGGTATTTAATTCCCTAAAGTTATAAATGAAATATTAGCATATAGATCGTGTTAATACACAAGAATGCTTATATTCGTTACCTCTAAAGAACAATCAAGAGGTTCAAATATTAAAAAGTTCATCCGAAACTTAGAAACAAGGAGGACGTTGAGAAAATTTATCATCTAGGAAGATGATATACCAAACGTTAGAAAATATTTAAATATGCAAGGACATTATATTATCGAAAAGAATTCGTTCAAGAAATACGACTGATGGAATATTATACTACCTAGAAAGGTTGAACAAGAAGTCAAAGAAAAAGAACTCAAAGATATTCAAGAAAATACAATTGCTAAGTATAGCAAATAAGTCAAAGTACAAGAGTATTGTTTATACCGAACATCATCGATCAAGATTAAGGATAGAATGGATTCATTAGATTGAATCTAAACAACAACTTAATGGAATAGATTCGACAGACTGAATCCAAACAACAATGTAGTTAACATCGGTAAATGTTTAGAATACGAACAGTAAGGTAAATAGTTAAACACAACTGATCAATGTGTTTAGCAATTTATATTTACTAATGATATTCTGAATTATGGACTTGTTACATCATTCGAGGATGTAAGTTAACAACAAAATAAAAACCCTAGTCATTCTGTATACAGATTATGACAACAAGAACCATATTAGATAGAATCTAATCAACAATTACAAAGCAAGAACCATTCACTCTTAACTCAACGAATCTCGAGGACGAGATTCATTCTAAGGTGGGGAGGATGTAACATCCCCAAAATTTCGATCCAAATTTGACAACTTAGGAAAGTTGAGGGATCAAAAATAATCTCAAGTTAAGTAATGAGAAAATATTAAATAAGGAAATATAAGAAAAATAGGGAAACAAAAATATTTCCTAAAGCTAAGTATTCTTACATGGAGGAAATAAGTAAAGAAAAAAATCCATCCCACATTGGAAAATGTAAGAAAGTGGAAGCATTCCACCAAGGTATAAATAAGGAATATAGAATCCATCCCACATGGAAAGTAGTAAAGAAATGGAAGCTCTTTATAAGGAAGAGAATTTCCATAGTTATATTCTTTTATGAATACCATGCACCAAGTAGTCCTAGAGGAGGGTGCGTAGCACCCGACGCGCACGCGCACGCGCTCGGGCGAGGACGATGGCGAAGGCGAAAACGACGGTGAAGGGCGTTGGGCGCAATGTGGCGCAAGATGAAGACTAAAATGAAAAATAATATATATGGACCCATCGCGCTACGCGACGAGTCCAAGAAGACGGCCATCGCGTACCACGATGGGCCGTGATGACGCAACATACACGTGTCACACTCTGATGACACGTGGCAGAATGTGTCAGACCACGTGTCGACTTGTGTCGGTCGCGGTACGCGACGAAGCCATAAAGAGGACCCATCGCGTACCGCGATAGGATCCAAAATCAGCTATAAATAGGAGGGGGTCCGGCTCATTTCATACATACAACAGCCACACTCTCTCTAGAAATTACACTCTCTCCATCTTGGTTTGCGTGCCGAACATCGTTTTGCGTGCCACCGACCCGACAAACATCACCTCATAATCCGTGCCAAATATCTAGTGTTTTTCCTCGAAGTACGTGCCACCAAGAGTAACCCGACATTCCGTCTCGAAGTACGTGCACGACCCGACGACTACACATTTCCTCGATTTGCGTGCCAAGGAAGGTGGATCAAGAATGCCTCGAGAAACGTGCATAGAGTAGAAGTGCTGCCCGTATAAACTTAGGAATATCTAAATCCGAATACCCGTGCGAGGTAAGGAGTTCTGCCTAAGTTATTATATTATTATTATAAATGGCTTAGACCAAAGTCGAAGTTATAGCCAAACCTTGATTACGATTAAGAATGAAATAACTTTTCTTAAGCAAAGGTTATAGTTAAAATATAGTTTCTTCTTGTTTAAGAAACGTAAGCAAGTTTATTCAAGGGATATAATTAAATAGTATTTCTTTATTGTTAAGAAATATAATATTATAAAGTAATGTTTCTTCTTGAAGAAGAAACATCGTGTGTAAATGATAAACAAACAAAGGGACTAAAGGTCCAAATGTTTGGAATAAACAAATGTTTTTATCAAGGTTAAAGCTATACCAAAATAAACTAAAGGTCTAAAGCTAGATCGATGATCTAGTTATTTATACAAATGTTATTCTCATACTATAGGTCCGAGGTAACAAAACAAGAAGAAGAGAACAGAAAACAGGAATCAGTATCAGAAACTGATTATAAACAGACAAGGCGAATACGCCCCAAACCTTTTATAATGAGTCTGAATGTTTGCGTAGGATTTACGAATCCTTAAAAGCTTTGTTTACAATAATAAGAAACGGACACTCCGATTAGGAGTATACATGTGTCTGGATCCATTCATACATGGTGACTCGGCATTTTCCTGAGGCCATTCAAATCATAAACAAGTCTCCGGAAGCTTTATGAGAAATGATTTGTGTATATAATTAACTTAGGGTAATTTGATCCCAATTTAGTTGAGTGCCTAATGAGTAGTCACAAAGGTATTATTGTTGATTTCACAAAGGTATTGAAAAGATATTTTTAGAGTCAGCGTTATTCACCAGCTTTGTGCTGACGTATTTTCCCACCCATGTTACAGGGAAACAAGAAAGGTTAGAACATACAAGCAAGAAGGAATAGAAGATTGGAGTTATAGTCATTAGATGCTATTTGATGGCTCAGATATTTTATTTCAAAATATTACAAAGAGTTATGTTTTCTAAATAAATGTATTGTAAATGATGAACGGGTATTTAAACCCGACTTTTTAATAAGTTTTCAAAGTAATAATATTTTATTAAAGACTTCCGCTGAAATAAAACCCGCAACTCTGATTTATTTACAAAACAGGTACCAACTTGTGGTCACACGCCTAGGCCCTAAAGTGGGTTGTGACAGCACGACACGAGGTCCTCCACTACCCGCCCCGAATTTCCTCCAGCAGAGGCTGGTGAATACGAACCGTCCACCCGACGGTTTTGTTTTTCAAAAGCCAAGGCCCTTTGGTATGCCTCGGCGACCGTTAACGGATCAAAAAGATTTATAGAGTCCATGATTAGAACCCTTAAACCTCCAATATACCGAGCAACTAGTTGTTCATCGGTTTCTTGAATATCATTACGAGAAATCAAATGATAAAACTCGGTCGTATATTCATCAACCGACCTGGATCGCTGTTTCAGATTCTGCAAATGTTGATACATCAACCGTTGAAAGTTGTGAGGTAAAAAAGTGTCCAGCAAATACTTCCTCATCTTGGCCCATGTCTCGATCCATGACTTCCCGAGTCTATTTCGTGTCATCTTCAACTGTTGCCACCATGCTGACGCCCTCCCACGTAGCTTGGTAGCGATCAAAGAGACCAGCTTATTTTCAGGGACCTCTGGGAACTCAAACACCTCTTCTACAATAACCAACCAATCGATGAACCCCTCCGGATCCAAACTAGTCCCATCAAATTCTGGGATATCAGTACGGATCCCAACATCCCAACGCCGATTTCCATCTCCACGTTCTGGTCTTGGTCCCCTCTCGTAACCTTCTTCGAAAGACGAACCATCATTACCAAAAAACGGATTATCGAAATCCCTATTTACTAGGGTCGGCCTTCGACGATTCATCAAGTCAGCCATTCGATCAGTGAGTTGATCGACCACTAGATCCAGTCGTTGCTCCACCCGCGCCATAAATCGTTGTTCTAACTCTCGTTCGTAAACCTCATCGACCGGTCTTCTCCTTGGAGGCATTTTTGAACCAGAAATTCGGATTTGATACCAACTGATGCAGCGGTAAAACCAAACAGAAGATCGAATCACGTTGATTCAATCGAATACCGTGATGAACTTCCAAACCCTAAAAATCTCACCCAAAGGTCAGGGAAAATGAAGAGAAAAATTAATTATTATAAAATTCAAGCCTAACTTTTGGAATTACATTACAAGCATATAAAAAGACTTCCAAATACGAAATTGGCCTAAAATGGGCCATGGGCCAAACACAAACCCAAAAACAAAAAGATAAAAAGTGCTGAAAAAAAAATAAAAAGGCCCAAAACTTTATTTAGGAGGCGTTTTTGGGCTTCAGACAGGGGCCAAACCGCCGTGGGCCGTTTGCTACAATGGGCTCCTCGTCTCAAGCTTCGATTTGACTGGTAATAGGCCTGAAACGGAGCTTCGTGGGCCAAGTTATGCCCGTTTTCGTGGGCCACATTTGAAGACACGATCATGGGCCTCCAAATATAACATGGTCTGTTCGTCAATGCTTGGGCCTTCATCAGTTAGTTTGGTAAAAACTGGTGTAAATTTTCCTTCATGTAATTTTTGGAGTTGTTTTGGTGGGTGGCTTCTCTCCGGGTTGTGAAAGTGGCTTGTTTGTTGGCGTTTCGCTTGTTTATAAAAGTTCACATTTCGAAAAGAAAAAGAACAATAATCAGGGTCGTGAGAAGTCGTGTGATAAAATAGATCATCGTTAAACTTCTGAAATTCATAAAAGTTTGAGTTTTGTTAAGTGATTGTAATGAAGTCATTATATATATATATATATATATATATATATATATATATAATTAGCAACTTAAGTATGTATCATAATGTGTACATTGGGCTTTAGTGGGTGGTACCCATTTTGGGTTTTATTTTATTTTATTTATTTTTAATACTTTATTACTTTTAACCCAATACTTTAACATCTTTAACAATTTAATGTCATACTTTTCACATTTAACTTTGGTCAACTATACTTATAATATTTACAAATGTTACGTTTTACGTTCGGTCTAAATTTTGCGATTTAACACGCCGCAACGTGCGTGAGTGATTCAACGTTTTTACGCCTATTTCGACCCGTTGTAACACGTAGGTCTTAGATCGACTTAGTTATTGTTTTTTATGTTTTACGTTTCGCGTGCATGGTTTAGCGTTTTATGTCTATTGTTAGTTCGGTTTAAATATTTTTGTTTTTTATTTCTTTCTTTATAGAGTTTTTTTTTTGTGTGGTGGTCGCTAGCGGTGGTGTGCCATGAATGCTACTTGGCACAGTTTTACGCCCCACCGCAACGCGGGGGCATGATGCTAGTTCCCAGACAATTGTAGTTTTGAAACTTAATTATAATTATAGTCTTTTATCACTTTGTATCTTATCTAACTGGTACTAAATCTATTTCAAGTATATCAGGATATATCTACTAGGTAAAATAAAAGGAGATGTGAAATGCTAAGGTCTATTTAAATGGTATATATGCACACCCATAACCTATGTACTCAACTATAAGAACATGTGTATTGGATGGAGCTCCTATAAAAGAGTTTTACGCCATGTGATGTCACGTCACCCTAAGTGTGTTTTACAATAAAGTGGTGAGTGGATGAGGCCAGTTTCAATCATTACATCATTTTTATTTTATTAACAAAAAAACAAAACAATAACCAATCATTCTCCTCCCATCCGACGCTTTGTAGGAAGCGCCCACCACCCAAACGATAGCCATGGAGCCCTAGGGGTTAGTTGTGTGTATGGCGTTATGGGGGCGCTATAAGGTAAACATAGCTTCCACTACGGATGGCCTAAGAAAAACCCATGTGAATAATAAACTATAAATTTGCAAACCACGAAACTGAAAATACAAAGAAACAATCAATGATCAATAAACAATAATAATAAACGATTATAGTGTTTGGTTTATGTATGCTTTAAACTCTGATACGATATATAATACATGGCATAATATATACTACATAGCATAGAGCACTGTCGTACAAACACTCAAAAATGTATTTCTACATATAAGAGTAATAAGAATCCTCATCAATCCTCATAAGGGTTTACCTTTTTTATCATCAAGATTCTTAAGATGAATCCAATATGTCTCTGTTTACATATCGCCTTGGAACATATTCTATCTTATACACGGGCGAAGAAATGTTGTGGCCCCAGTCTCCCCCATTTTCGTCTGAAAATTTTAAGCCCTCTACGTTTTCGTCCTAGATTTGCCACAGATCTTAAATCTATCTAGTATCTCCTGTTATATGCTAATGATATTGTTTTAGTTCCTCTACCAAGCCTATCCACCTATCGTGTATTTTGTTGGCTTTGGCTTTTAGACACGACTGATCTTGGTACATTGCCAGATTTATGGTGTTATAGCTATAGGCACAACATTCCTCTTCAAAAGTTATCTTGTCTCAAAAGGCTTAAGCCATGTATATTGTTGTTTTGTTGTTATTCTCATAAGTTGAGACCTGATTTTGGAAACCAAAAGCAAAATAAAAATTTAGGCAATTTTGAATTTTGTTGTTAAAGCACTTCTCTAATAAGAATTTAAAAGTATAAACTCTGACCTAGGATTCAACTAGTGAATAACATAAAAGTGTATAACATAAAAGTGTAGACTCATAAGCTAACGTACATGGCTACTCTAAAGGTGCTCAGCGTGCAATTAGAATCAAGATGTAAGTTCATGATGAAGGGTTCCACGTAGGCAAATGCATTTTTTGATATCGGGATGATTAGCATTGTTACGATCGGAATGAAAATTGCGACACAATTGGTAAGATTGGGAAGGGTGTCCCTCATAAGTACCGACCCAAATTGGTCATCTTCTAGTTCCACTCTATGCTCCATAAGGCTAAGGGGTATACACCCCTCAACAACATTCCTCTCATTCGTCACGTCTATGCCACGTCAGCCCCCCCCCCCCCCCAATCATTCAACATCACTCTTCAACCAATGAAATATACAATTCTCTATCATTATCCACCATTCTATTATTTAATAATAAACATAATTAAAAAAAGAAAAAATAATATATGATTGGCTGAGAGAATGATGCATCACTAAGCATACCGACCATCATCAGTAGCCTCAGGTCACGCATGACCAAAATATGGGTGGTGGTGTTCCAGTGAGACCCCTCACGTGAGAGCTGCCATGTAGCTGCCACCTAGGACCATTGGGGGTTGCCTACTGATGTATACCCTTCAGCTAAGGCTAACAAGTGTAGACGGAAAAATAAATATCTAAATCTAGTGCTGACTTAGGCCGAGTATTAAGATGAAAAAGGTAAATAAGCAATGGATCTTAGCGTATTATTAAGTGGTTATTTTACAATTTTAGATTAGTGGGTTAACAATATATTTCCAAAGAGGATTCATGGCATTGAAACATTTAAGCAGTGTTTAATATGTAGAAATGAAATGTACTATTACGAAAAAATTAAAAAATAAATAAATAAAAATTGATTGGTTAATAGAATAAAATCACATGTTACTTCTTCCATTCTATACCCTTAGAGCATCTCAAATTCATTTCATCCACCTCATTGTTTTTTTTTTCCTATTGCATTCCCTCTTTCACCGACCACTGCCACCATCACCCACCGCCAACACCCACTTCGTCTTTTTGGTTAACATATGAACAATGGCGGATTGACTTGATTGTCAGGGGTATTGGCCTTGGTGAGTTTCTATCAACATTTCGTGAGTTTTGAGTATATTTCTTGTAAAAATAGATCTAATATTAAGATGCCCCCTTTGAGTTTTATTCGTCGACCACAAAAATCCTCTACTCTTTCCTCCTAAAAACTATTTTATCAATAAATGGTTATGTGCCCAATTCAATTTTTTGCACTAGCGACATGCCATTCTAAATTCCTTATTTCTCTGTTTCAAAATCAACTTCCGGGTTCTATATTTGGAGCTATGAAAAGGTTTATGAAAGGAAAGTACCATCTTTCAAATCTAGTTTGTTGATTTCCTTCGTGGTCATACCTTCCAGGAAAAAAAATAGATATAAAAAGCGATGTTTCAGCTCCATTTATGTGTAAAATAAGACAAAAACGGTCCTTTATACTAATTTTCTTTGCCTCCACTGAGCAAAGTTTCTGATCCGCCACTGCATATGAAACTAAAATGAATCATTACTTTATGTTGTTTGTAGACACAAAGGACGCAATAATAAATACAAATGAAAAAAATACCCCTACCCAAGTGTTTTCAAAACGGGAACGAACGGACCGGGAATCAATGATGTTGCCGGTCCCGACCGGTTTAGCTGGTCGGCAACGAACGGGTGACCACGGTTTGACCCGATTTTATGGCAAAAGTGTTTAAAAACTTTATTGTTATTTAACTATCTTTATACTTAAAATATAACAAGCTAGAAAAACTAACCTGCAAAAATAAACTTCAACCTATAATAAAAAGTGATAATTATCTACAATTCTGCACCTCTAAATTTAAGTTGTAAAATATATACTTTAATAGTTTAGTTTTTCTATTTTATTTTGTTACTAAATTTATTTACCAAATGTTTGACACCCGGATCCTTTATTTTAACTTTGCACTCCGCTTCTGCCAGCTTCCATTCGGTCTCTTGCCGTCGTCCACACTCAACAGTGAAGATGAATGTGCAGATTCATTGCCGTTCCTCGAATGTGCAAATCTATGTGGTTAAGACATGCCTTCTTCCTCTACCCAAATCTATTTCTCAAACACTTTTGCAGCAATTTTGGGTCAAACTGTGGCCACCAGTAGGTCATGACTGGCGAAACCGGCGACGAATTCCAGAACGGCCCGAATATGCCTAATCATAACGGCAACATCATTGATTCTCGATCCGAACAGCCTGACCAGCCATTTTGGTTCTAAAAACACTACCAACAAGAAACCGAATGAAAGCCAGCAAAAGCAAAGCTAACCTAACGGAACAATTTTGATTAAACGATGCACAAAGTTAAAGTAATCGATTCTGAAAAAAACATTTAGTAAACTAAATTTAATACTTCCCCCCCCGTCCCATTTTAGTGTCTTAGTTTGAATTTTCAAGTCTTTCTTTTGCAACTTTGACCGTAAATATTTTTATTCGTGTCATATAATACTTGATGAAAAATTATATCAATGTAAAATACATTTAAAACCCAATCCATTCATATAATTTTCATCAAGTATTATATGACACGAACAAAAATATTTACGGTCAAAGTTGTAAAATAAAGACTTGAAAATTCAAACTAAGACACTTAAAATGGGACGGAGGGAGTAATAAAAGAACTTAAAGAGAAAGTATTAAAGTAAATATTTTGTAACTTAAATTTAGAGGTGCAAAATTGTAGATAGTTATCATTTTTTTTGTATTTTCAAGTTTATTTTTGCTTGTCAGTTTTCCTAGCTTGTTATTTTAAAGATTAATTATAGGTTATATAACAATAAAGTTTTATTAAAATTTTAAGTGTCGGTATTCATTTTTTATGTAATATTTGAATCATTTAATAATTAATTATGATGTCATCCGGTTCTAAATCTGATCCGACCCGATGACCCAGTAAGATGGTCGGTCTGATGTTTGGTTCGGATCTGAAACATTGCCCTACCTCAATATAGAAAAAATTACCAAAATAAAAGGCAACGATGGTGGTGGTGGTGATGAGAAATCAGGATGAAGAGAAATGATACCGGAAAGGGGGGGGGGTGCGAAGTAAGGGGTTTTGATGGAATATGATTCATGGTGTAATACCTGTATCTATCTCGTTAACCAACCAAACATCTTTTTTTTCCATTCTCTTACAAATTATTATTCTTGCGTACCAAACGTTATCTTAAGCATCACATTACAAGACAAAACACAATTTCTCAATCTTGATGGGTTTCTAAATTCATACCTATATGAATATTATCCCTAACATTATTATCACATTATTTAGAGGGAAAAAGTAATAATTAATGGAAGCACACACGTACGGACCATAAAAAGAAAGCGATTGGAAATGTGACGAAAACCTAAGTGATGATGGTAGGATCCCATTTTCCATCTTACAGCAACAATAAAAAATGGCAATTTATAGTGGACTCTCCAATATTAACTTTGTGACATGATGAAAACCAATTGCATAGACCAGCCTATGTTAGAAGTTTTATTTGGTCCCATAGGCTAAGAAACCGATCAAACATGGGATTTTTTTAATATAAATCCACCAAACATGTATGATAAACTTTATCATTCTATCTATATATGCTTTTACAAACTATTTTTTATTTGAATTTAGATTAAAAGGAATCTAAGTGCACATAGGCAAGCAGTTTGAGCCTACACCAGACAAATACAAAACCTTTGATTATAATAAAAAAAAACATTTTTCTTTTGTTAAATATCAAATACTTGAATCATTACTCATGCATGCCTTTCTAGTATAAGAGACTGGTTATGCCAAAACCGGATCGATCTAGGATCGTTTATTTTGTTAATTTGGCAGAAACAAGTCAACAACATACTGAAACGACCCCGACTAGGCTTAAAACTATAAAAAAGTGCTTGGTTGGGTCAGATAGTGTTTAACATTTTGTTGTGCATTTTCCTTTGGATATTATGAAACGTTTGAAGTATCAAATCCGTTACAAAAGTAACGCGATTGAAATAGTAATCTAAAGTTTTGGAATAAACAAAGTACAAAAGGTTGTAGGCTTTTTGTACTTTTCACACATTACATTGTCAATTTAACGAGTTTACTACGTTTGATGGCATTGATGCTGTAACAGTACTTTACTGATTGAATCAAATTTGTTTGAAAAAGTTGTTATTATGAAATCAAAAGAAA
>NW_027502285.1:0-52511 GCF_021521415.1 Bidens hawaiensis | reverse complement strand
CCTATATCGATGTTCTGCCTTCGTTCAGGAGATGAAAATAAGCCCAGATCATAACGACCTTCAGAAGCATCAAGTCCTTTTATCTCTGACATGATTCTATCCGCAATACAACTTACTCCAAACTGATATTGGACCTGTTTGACAAATAAAAAAAAGTTAAATTTCTTTTTAATAATTCATGATGACCGCAAAGAATACTCATGCTCATGGATTAATTAGAAAAGAAAAAATAATTAGTTTCAGACCAATTAAAAAAAATGGCCTCTGTGTAAATTAATCCCAAAAATAACCAAATAAACATTTGCTAAATGGTTACAACCTTCAAACACTAGAAACTTGCAAGCCTTAACAATCAACTATTTAAAAACATCATTCGAGTAAAACTACGAGCTAAAATCTCAAAATTTCACACCAGATCTGATCCCAAAGAAACTTAAACATTAAAAAAGAAAAATAAAATGAAATTTCTTATACACATGTCAACAACCAAAAGCCCTTTCATATCAAAGCAAACAAACACAAAATTAGTACCGATCGAGTAATGTTACTTGTAAAAGCACAAATATCGAAGGATTTAGCCGATCAACACCAAAAAAGAGGTTAAATTTATCAATCAATAGTACAAGTAAACAGTCCGATCATCTTCTAGTAATTTATGTTATAACACTATAAAAAAGTTGAAGCAAAATATATATAAACCTTGAGAAGGAGGTTTTGGAAGTGAATTAGCAGTAGCGGAGAAACCTAAATTGGCAATGGAAGTAGCAATTAAAATGTGAAGGCTAATAATAATAATATATACAACATTTAAGCGTTTGGAAGACGCAAATTGTCTAATAATAGCAAATTGAGACGGTGATCAATGTGACAAGTGGAATCAATCCGAATGCAACCTGGCAGCATTGTAAATAATCATAATCATGATGATGAAGTCGTCAAATTAAAAGCACTTAATTACTCTTGAATTTAGGCTTTGCAAGTACTGCAGTTTCATTAAACTCATCATTTCCCCGAAAACACGCTGGTTTACGGGGAAATAATATTATTATTTCAGGCGGTTTATATGAAAAGTGTGGTGAGTAACTGGACATGGATTAACAATGGTGGCCGGTGTCGGTTGGTTCTCCGGTGAGGAGACTAGTGTGGGCGGGGAATTGGGGTTTGGATTATTATTTTATTATTATATAAACATCACTTTCTATGGTATTTTATATTGGTACCTTTGTAATTTAATTTGATGTTTTGAGTTTCATCTAACTAGCTTGGTATAAACGGTATTCGTCTGATACAGCTAGGGGTATTTATTTGGATGAATTTTTTGGATCGGACTATTCGGGTTTTGTTTGAGAAAAAATGAAAACGACCCATTTAAGGTTGGGAATGGTTGGGTTTAGTATTTGGGTACGGTTAAAAAACACATCCCTAGATCAGCCTATGTTTCACTGAAATTGTAGACTAATATGTTGTTCAGCATGATAGCCGTTACGTTTAGGCTCGTACATATTTACAACATTATTGTTTGTTTCCAAAAACATAATTTTAGTTTTTAAAGATTAAAGATGTGCATCAAACAACTATATCTCCACATATCTTCAGTCCTAACTTTCCTTACTAATTATCTGAAAATAGTTTAGAAATACGTTAGCACAATTGATGGTGAATAACGCTGACTAATTAGAAAACATTTTCATAATTCTTTACAATTCAAAGCTCTACTTAAAACTACTTTGTAGAAATTAAGCGTCTGAAGCCTTATCAACTAAACATATACACAAAACCATTCCCCTAACGACATACTTGACTCCGGATTTCAATGAGTTGGGAAGGACCAAGTGTGGTATGGTATGCCCACCGTTAAAACACATATGTAAAGATACAGACAAACATATACTTTTACCTGAGTACATTGGCGAAGCTTGGACTTTTATTTTGAGGAGTGGGGGGGGGGGGGTCCCTATGATGTTGTGCCCCTGTCTAAGTGCCAACGATTAGTTTGTTCATAAAGTTTCAGGGATTTACGTGTCCCATGCAAACTTTGACTCGTTTAAATGATTTATAAAAGGTAAGGGCATAATCACTTTATAGTATATGTTCTTTAATTTGCAACATAGTATGATTCCTTGATTATCTAAAACTTTGACTAGTTAGAAGTAGGTTCATGTCAATTATCTAGGTTGTCTTGGGATCTAGCGTCAGACTCCTATGGTTCAACACTATAGTTTCAAACCTAGTATAAACGCTTATATCTCAAACCTATAGTTAGAATTAGGTTCATGTCAATTATCTAGATTGTTTTGGATCTACCTTCAGGCTCCTACGATTCGACACTATAGTTTCAAACCTGCTATAAACGTTTATTTTGTTTTTATAGTTTAAAATTGTTTTTCCCCAATATAACATATAGGGCTTTACTCTTTTTGTTTGATTATTCTTTAAAAAGTTTACGATGAAGAAACATTCATTTTATCAAAACTTTTGTATGAAAAGGTAAGTTTGTCTACTGAAACCTTTCAAAGTTCGACTATACCCCCGGCTAAGATCCAAGCTAAATAATGTATTCACAAAGGCAATAATCTATACCTTCATAACTGCTAATGTATTCAAAAAAGTTATATTGGTGTTTATTAATCTCAATTATCTTCTTTTGGTCGTTGTCACTCCAACTAACGAATTGGCTGCTGACGGTCCCAACTTTTAACGTATTTGTTCCCAATGGTCCGCGACTAATGAAATCCTCACCCGTTAGTTGCAGGTCGCCGAAAAAAAGTTTTGTTGGAAAAGTAATTTTTTCCCAGAAAAACCACCCGAAACACCGCCACCACCACCAATTGACTCACCACCACTTGAGCACCACCAACCGATTTCAACATTGGTTCTAGGGTTCCGATGACCTCGATAATTTGAGTTTTTACTTTCCTAAAAGTCTGATACAAAGTTACAAAGATGTTTGGTACAAAAATGTTGAGTTTTCCGAAAAAAATGTGAGTTTTCCGGCCAAAAATGTTTTTTCTGGTGACCTGCAACTAAAGGCGTTATGATTCTGTTAGTCGCGGACCGTTGGGAACAAATGCATTAAAAGTTGGGACCGACAACGACCAAAAGGCGATCGTTGGGATTAATAAAAACCAGTCTACCTTAAAAAAAATTATTTATCCTGACAACATGTCGTCGGGAAACGCTTTCAAATTATTTTAATGTTTTTCTGTCTTTTAGTTATTCTTAAAGATCATTTTATTATTTATTTATGGTTATCAATCCTGACGATGGTTAGTTAATTTTTTATTATTTATTTCTTATATAACATGTTTTAAAAAAAAGAAAAATAAAATATAAACATATTATTCCGACAAGAGATTAGGTAGTTAATTTTTCATTATTTATTTCTAATATAAGATGATTTTAAAGAAAATAAAAAATAAATATATACACTCTATTCTGACAGCATGTCGTCGGGAGAAGCATCGAGTTAAAGGTTGGTTTTGTCAAGTTGGTCTCGCATATAAATAAATAAATAAAGTTTTATAAAGTGAGTTCAACACAACAACCATAAAAAACTCTTTCGAAAATCAAAGAATATATATCATAATATCAACATCAACAAAAACAGCATCTTTCCAGTAACAAAATTAAACCAAATAATTTGCCCGATCAACACAAAAAACAATTGAATGCAGATTAAAATATATCCATGATCAACGAATGGTGCATATAAACTATCCGATCGATCCTCTTCTAGTATATATGTTATAAAACTATCAAAAGTTGAAGCTATATATATATATATATATATATATATATATATATATATATATATATATATATGTTAACCTTGAGATGGAAGTGAATTATGATCACTTTCAAGTAGCTAGCGCCTAGTGGAGAAACCTAAATTTGCAATGGTAGTACCAAATTGTTACGGCGGCAATTTGCGTACACGACGTTGGTGTCGGTGAGGAGTGTGGGCGGGGGATTTATTTTTATTTTTTTTAATTTTATTATTTATTTATTTAATTATACTTACTATATAAACATTAACCTCCCCTTACTTTCTATGGTATTTCATCTTGGTCCCCTTGTGGTTTTATGTTTTGACGAAAACTAGCAAATTATTATTCACGTGTTGTGGCGGATGGTTTTTGAAAATCATAACGTAGATTAAACAAAACCACTTGGTTTTTGGCTTAATCAACAACCAAACCTGGAAATTCATAAGTAAAGCAATTACCTGATTAAGTGTCAGTTATCGTGAAAATTCTAATAAATGTTCACAAAACGGGGGTAAAATTATACAATAAAGCTGCATAAGTTATGCAAATCATGGGTGTAACACCCCGACCAAAGGCGGATTATACATCGGGGCGCCACATATTGTTTCATTACTCGTGACACTATTGGGTGTCAATATTTAATAAATACATTCATTCGCGCACGCGCAAAGTAAACAAGATAACATAAATCATCATAAATCAATATATTATAAATCATAATATTCGAACAGCAAAAACTTGTCTTGATACATTTTAATCTAGGTCCAAAATAAAGAAAACTTCCTACGTGTCCACAAGCTCCAAAACAGCTACTGCAAACCTGAACATGTGTTAAAATAAAACGTCAAACACTTGCGTGTTGGTGAGAAATCAAGTTTAATACAATACATAGATAACAATAAATCTGCGCGCAACATGTGTATGTCTAGTTTTCAACAAGGGTGTAATCCGATCGGGACCAACTCTAAGATTCATAGACTGCCAGTGCTCACAATTGAGCTCACAAACAAGAAAGACTGTGCAAGTGTAAACAAAAGAGAAAATCATAAACGATAGTTCTCCGGTGTTCATCTAATGGTACCATGAGAACTGCGGAATAAACCGACAAGACGGTTAATGATCCACACATACAAACAAACAGCCAAGTCTACGTCCTCAACACATGGGATACTGCGCGACTAAAGTTCATAAACAGTTTAAGACTCTAAGTTTGTATGAACACATGAACATCCCAAAACATTAAAAGCAAAAAGGGATTAGATACGAGATTACTCACTTGATAAACGATGCGGTGTAAGATAAAGCAAGAACCAACTTTAAACAAGCACAAGTTAACCTATAAATAAGATTATTGTTTTAACGATTTGATTTAAGTCTTGATTATAAGTTAGCATAATTAATAAGTAAATTATTATATATAATATATATTACCGGAAAAGCAGGGCAGAACAGGGAGGAAGACGGAGGCAGAGAGGAAGACGGCAGAGAGAGCAAGGAGGAGGTTAAATTAAGTGTTTGTGTGTGATGTGTTAGGAAAAATAATATTATTATTTATAGAGAAACCCTAGGGAACACAATCCCTAGAAAAGGGGAAAAGATCTCCAAAAGTAAAAGATATCAAAAGATATGGCAGCTGCAGGGGACAAGAGAAAGCTGACAGGTAACAGTAAACAGGCATGGGCGGGTCAGATAAAGGTACTGGTCAAGCATGGAAAAGCAGATCTCAAAAGATAATGTCAGTCACTTTTTCTGTCAACCAATGGGGTTGGTGCGCATGCTGCGCCGAAAGTGGCTTTTCAGACATAAGATAGGTCAGGTCAACAGCACAGAAGATAAGACAACACAAAAGTAAACGGCTAGATTAAACAGAAGAAAACTCAAAGGGTTTAGCGCGAGAAGGCTTAAGCGCACGCGCGAGGGCGAAGGCAGACAGAACGATCCTTAGCGCGCCGCGGGAAGGACTATTATCCTTAGCGCGCCGCGGGAAGAACTACCATTCTTAGCGCGCTGCGAGAAGAACTACAATTCTTAGCGCGTCGCGGGAAGAACTACCATTCTTAGCGCGCTGCGAGAAGAACTACAATTCTTAGCGCGTCGCGGGAAGAACTACCGTTCTTAGCGCGCTGCGAGAAGAACTACAATTCTTAGCGCGTCGCGGGAAGGACTACCGTTCTTAGCGCGCTGCGAGAAGAACTACAATTCTTAGCGCGCTGCGAGAACAGTTCGCCTCGCGTATCGCAGGAACAACTGGTCTTCACGCAGGCTTCCTTGTAAGGAGTCTGGCGCGTGGAGCTGCGCAGACAACCTTAGGCGGGAAGAACCAAAGGACAAGCAAAGAGTTAAGAAAAAAAGGGGGGTTCAAGACTTAAGGGCGGGACGGCGACAAGAGAGAAAAGAAGGCGGGACGGCAACAAGAGGGAAAAGAAGGCGGAAAGAGAGAAGAAGAGGGACGGGACGAGGAAAGGAAAAGAGAGGAAGAGGCGGGAAGGAAAATATATTATTATTATTAAAAATAAAGTATAAGTATAAATAAATATTAAATCATAAAAGAAAGAGATCGGATAAGGGAAACGGGTACCTGGGTCGGGTCGGATCGGGGCAGATGTCACAGTCTCCCCTACTTTAAGAAATTTCGTCCCGAAATTTATCTCGAAGTAGGCTGCGCAGAGAACAGGTGCGGGTACTTGATCTTCATTTGATCTTCCCTTTCCCATGTAAACTCGGCTCCGCGCTTGGACTCCCAGCGAACTTTCACGATAGGGATGCGACTGCGCTTGGTTTGCTTAACCTCGCGATCCATAATCTCAACAGGCTTCTCAACGAAATGCATAGATTCATCAACTTGAACTTCATCAAGTGGAATGTGAAGGTTCTCGTCAGCTAAACACTTCTTGAGATTGGATACATGGAACGTTGGATGCACATTACTGAGCGCCGGGCGGCAGGTCAAGTCTGTAGGCAACTTTTCCTACACGCGCGAGAATCTTAAATGGTCCAACATATCGAGGAGCAAGCTTACCTTTCTTCCCAAAGCGGACAACACCCTTCCAGGGCGACACTTTGAGGAGAACAAGATCACTAACTTGAAATTCGAGAGGCTTCCGCCTACGATCTGCGTAACTCTTCTGTCGGCTTCTGGCAGTCAGCAGATGATCACGGATCTTGGCGATTTTATCGGTTGTCTCTTGAACAAGTTCGGGTCCTGTGATTTGAGCTTCTCCCACTTCGCTCCAACAAATCGGGGAGCGGCATTTACGACCGTAAAGTGCTTCAAATGGGGCCATACCGATACTGGAATGATAGCTGTTATTATAAGAGAACTCGATCAAAGGCAGGTGTGAATCCCAATTACCTCCAAAATCAAGAACACAAGATCGGAGCATATCCTCAAGAGTTTGAATAGTTCGCTCAGACTGACCGTCAGTCTGAGGATGATATGCCGTACTCATGTCCAAGCGAGTTCCTAGCGCAGATTGGAGAGATTTCCAAAAGCGGGATATAAAACGGCCATCGCGATCGGATATGATGCTCAAAGGAGTACCATGACGGCAGACAATCTCTTTGACATAAAGCTGCGCGAGCTGCACAACACGGTAGTTTTCACGAATGGGCAGAAAGTGAGCAGACTTAGTCAATCGATCCACTATTACCCAAATGCTATCATGTTTGCTTGCTGTCAAAGGTAACTTGGTAATGAAGTCCATCGCTATACCTTCCCATTTCCACGTAGGAATTTCTGGTTGTTCGAGCAAACCAGATGGGCGTTGGTGTTCAGCTTTTACCTTAGAACAAGTCAGGCATTTAGCTACGAACACAGCAATATCCTTTTTCATGCCGGGCCACCAATAAGTAATGCGCAAATCCTTGTACATCTTATCAGCGCCGGGATGAATAGAATACCGAGATTTATGCGCCTCACTCAGGATATCAGCGCGAAGATTCTCATCAAAGGGAATCCAGATGCGATTGAGATAGCAGAGAATCCCACTCAGATTGGGCACAAAATGTGCTTCCGCGCCACACGCTAACTCGGCGCGAAGGTTACCATTACTGATGAATGCGCGCTGGGCGTCACGAATGCGCGATTCAAGGTTGCTTTGGATCGGCGCGAAGTGAAGCTGCGTGCGCGACAAGATACAGTTAAGCTGGCAGGGTTTTCGGCTGAGCGCATCGGCTACCACATTAGCCTTACCAGGATGATACCGGATCTCACAATAGTAATCGCTGATGAGTTCGTTCCATCGGCGTTGCCTCATGTTAAGTTCCTTCTGATCAAAGATATGCTGAAGGCTTTTATGGTCAGTGTAGAGGATACACTTAGTACCATAAAGGTAGTGTCTCCAGATTTTCAAGGCAAACACAACTGCACCAAGTTCGAGATCGTGAGTTGTATAATTCTTTTCATGAACCTTGAGTTGCCTCGATGCGTAAGCGATAACCTTGCCTCGTTGCATAAGAACACAACCGAGACCTTGGTTGGAGGCATCGCAGTACACGACAAAATCATCATTACCCTCAGGTAGCGCAAGGACAGGAGCTTCACACAACAAACGCTTGAGCGTTAGAAAGGCTTCTTCTTGTTTCAAGCCCCAAATATACGGTTTACCTTTGTGCGTTAGAGCTGTTAAAGGCAAAGCGATCTTCGAGAAGTTCGAAATGAAGCGCCGATAATAACCAGCTAAGCCCAGAAAGGAACGGATCTCGGTAGGAGTGGTCGGCGTAATCCAGTTCTTGATTGCTTCAATTTTGGATGGGTCGACATGAATACCCATCTTGTTCACAACATGGCCAAGAAACTGTACTTCATCAGACCAGAATTCACACTTGGAAAGCTTAGCATAGAGCTGCTCGGTTCGAAGCTTTTGCAACACCAACCGAAGATGTTGCTCATGCTCGGCCTTGGTCTTAGAATAAATCAGAACGTCATCGATAAACACAATCACGAATTTATCCAAGAAAGGCCTACACACCCGATTCATTAGATCCATGAAAACGGCGGGTGCGTTGGTTAAACCGAAGGACATGACCAAGAATTCAAAATGGCCATAACGAGTTCGAAAAGCAGTCTTCGGAACATCTTCATCGCGGATGCGCAACTGGTGATAGCCAGAGCGGAGATCAATCTTCGAGAAACAAGAGGCACCTTGGAGTTGATCAAAGAGGTCGTCAATACGCGGTAAGGGATACCGGTTTTTAATGGTGAGTTTGTTTAACTCGCGGTAATCAATACACATGCGAAACGATCCATCTTTCTTTTTAACGAACAACACCGGAGCACCCCAGGGCGAAGAGCTAGGGCGAATGAATCCTTTAGCAGTCAACTCTTGAAGTTGGCTTGCCAATTCTTGCATCTCAGCGGGCGCAAGACGGTAAGGAGATTTGGCTACGGGGGAAGCACCAGGGACAAGATCAATACGGAACTCGACTTCACGAGCGGGAGGGATACCAGGAAGATCATCAGGAAAAACTTCAGGGAAATCACGCACAACAGGGATATCGCGAAGCTTCTTCTTTCCTTCATCGGGTTTAACCACATGGGCTAGAAATGCAATACACCTTTTCCGCATGAGCCTTCGGGCTTCGGCGCAAGACATAAGTTTAAGACCGCGGGAGGGTTTCTCGCCGTAGATATGAAGATCACCATTTTCTCGAGGTATGCGAATCATCTTCTTGGCGCAAATAACTTCGGCGCGATTATGCGTAAGCCAGTCCATACCAATGATAACATCAAAGCTTCCAAGAGGCATGGGGATGAGGTCGATCAGAAAATCGTTTTCGTTAAGGTTAAGCGTGCAATCTTTAATCACGGAGTTAATTAAAACAGTTTCGCCATTAGCCAATTCAACTGAAAAATTTTCCTTTAAATCGTTGCGCGGTCGCGCAAGCTTCTGCTCAAACGCGCGAGAAATAAAACTCCGATCGGCGCCAGTATCAAAAAGTACAGCAGCATAAAATCCGTTAAGCAAAAATGTACCATTAACTACGTCATTATTCGCTTGCGCTTGGTGCGCGGTTATGTTAAAAGCTCGTCCGCGTGTCACTTGGTTCGAAATCTGGTTCACCGGGTTCGCTTGCGTAATCTGAACTTGTAGTCTCGGGCACGCGTTCCGGAAATGACTGGGATCACCGCAGTTAAAGCACGATCTGGGTCGTGGGTTTTGGTAGGTTGTTGTGGGTTCTGCGGGTAGACTGGTGGTGTTGGCGCAATTGGATTGGCGGGAAGGACTCTACAGTTTTCTGCAAGGTGACCAGCGCGGCCACATCGGTTACAAAGTCGACATGGGACTTGAGGTGGGTGGTGGAGTCTACAGGTTGGGAAAAAGGGGTGGTTTCCTGTGTAAGGTTTCTTAGTTGGCGGGGCAGGGAGTGCTGGATTGGTTAGGGTATAGTTGTGGACTACAGGAGGTGTTGGGTAGGCTGACAGGGGTTGAGGGGCGTATACTAGAGGTTGGTAGGCGGGTTGCTGGACTATGGGCGGGCTGGTAAGCGCGTAAGCTTGTCTGCGCCTACGTTTCGGGTTGTTATGGTGTGAGGGTTCAGGTTTGGTTTCTGTTGGTTCAGGGACAGTCTTGGTGAGTTTGGTCTTCTCAGATCCCCGCAGGAACAGGGTTCCTGCTCTGACATGGTTGTCGCTGAGCACAGCGGCCAATTCGATAGCGTCAGAGAGGGTAACTGGGTTTCTGGCCCATACAGAATCTTGAATTTCCATGGGGAGACCCCCAAGGAATTTCTCTATGGCTCGGCGGGAAGGGGTAACAAGGTGAGGGACAAGCAGGCTTAGTTCATGGAAGCGCGTCGCGTACTCGCGCGCTTCACCGCTGTATTGCTTAAGATTCCAAAATTCCTCCTCCAGGCGCTTAACTTCGTTGGGAGGGCACAATTCTCGCGTCAGAATTTCTTTGAATTCCTCCCAGAGCATGCTAGAAGCAGTTTCTGCGCCACGCGCATGAGCTACTCCATTCCACCATGTAAGCGCTCTAGATTCCAGGACACTGGAAGCATATAGGGTTCGTCGGTCTGGAGGGCATTGGGTATGGAGGAAAGTGTTTTCTATTTTCTCAAGCCACTGGAGCATCACGGTGGCTCCTTCAAGACCTGTGAACTTTGGAGGGTTACCCGCGTTAAAGGACTTAATGTTGTAACCAGAGGTGTTAGCATTGTTTTGGTTTAAGGCTTGGGCTATTGCGGCGGCCATTTCCTGGGAACGTTGCAGCGAACGTCTGCGCGCGGCTTCTTTCTTCTTGAGATGGCGAGCTGATAGCGGAGGCATTCTATAAAAGTTTTAATTTTAGTTAATATCTTGGTTTTAGCGCAAAGTATAACCTCGAAAAGCTTGGTTTCGCGGAGTCAGTTACTGTCAAAAGTTAAAGTAAAATAAATGACCCTAAATGCAGACTTAATAAAGGTAACAAATTCGAATCAAGAATCGACAATTCATGTATCACCATGACTTTCCGAATTCCCAATTTAAAATATACGAGCAAAGAGTATTGGAGATTGACGATTCATGTATCACCATGACTTTTCAATCCTCAATATAAAATATACAAGAAAATGAGTATTCGAGGTTGACAATTCATGTATCACCATGACTTTTCAAGTCTCCAACCTCAGAACATAATCGTAAATGGAATTTGAAAATCAACTATTCATGTATCACCATGACTTTTCGGATTTTCAAATCCAACAAACGAATATGCAAGTAAAATCAATAAAAATCGAAATTCAACAAAAATCGAAATATCGCGGAATAAAACATAAAATCATATACTGCGCAGGCGCGAGCATATTCATAAATAACGAGTAATTAACAATAAGCGCGCAAACATGAGATTTCTCTCATGCGCGAGAAGGGACTCTTAGGTATTCTAGGCCGTTACGTCTAACCACCTATCCTAAAGTCAACGAGCTCTGATACCAATCTGTAACACCCCGACCAAAGGCGGATTATACATCGGGGCGCCACATATTGTTTCATTACTCCTGACACTATTGGGTGTCAATATTTAATAAATACATTCATTCGCGCACGCGCAAAGTAAACAAGATAACATAAATCATCATAAATCAATATATTATAAATCATAATATTCGAACAGCAAAAACTTGTCTTGATACATTTTAATCTAGGTCCAAAATAAAGAAAACTTCCTACGTGTCCACAAGCTCCAAAACAGCTACTGCAAACCTGAACATGTGTTAAAATAAAACGTCAAACACTTGCGTGTTGGTGAGAAATCAAGTTTAATACAATACATAGATAACAATAAATCTGCGCGCAACATGTGTATGTCTGGTTTTCAACAAGGGTGTAATCCGATCGGGACCAACTCTAAGATTCATAGACTGCCAGTGCTCACAATTGAGCTCACAAACAAGAAAGACTGTGCAAGTGTAAACAAAAGAGAAAATCATAAACGATAGTTCTCCGGTGTTCATCTAATGGTACCATGAGAACTGCGGAATAGACCGACAAGACGGTTAATGATCCACACATACAAACAAACAGCCAAGTCTACGTCCTCAACACATGGGATACTGCGCGACTAAAGTTCATAAACAGTTTAAGACTCTAAGTTTGTATGAACACATGAACATCCCAAAACATTAAAAGCAAAAAGGGATTAGATACGAGATTACTCACTTGATAAACGATGCGGTGTAAGATAAAGCAAGAACCAACTTTAAACAAGCACAAGTTAACCTATAAATAAGATTATTGTTTTAACGATTTGATTTAAGTCTTGATTATAAGTTAGCATAATTAATAAGTAAATTATTATATATAATATATATTACTGGAAAAGCAGGGCAGAACAGGGAGGAAGACGGAGGCAGAGAGGAAGACGGCAGAGAGAGCAAGGAGGAGGTTAAATTAAGTGTTTGTGTGTGATGTGTTAGGAAAAATAATATTATTATTTATAGAGAAACCCTAGGGAACACAATCCCTAGAAAAGGGGAAAAGATCTCCAAAAGTAAAAGATATCAAAAGATATGGCAGCTGCAGGGGACAAGAGAAAGCTGACAGGTAACAGTAAACAGGCATGGGCGGGTCAGATAAAGGTACTGGTCAAGCATGGAAAAGCAGATCTCAAAAGATAATGTCAGTCACTTTTTCTGTCAACCAATGGGGTTGGTGCGCATGCTGCGCCGAAAGTGGCTTTTCAGACATAAGATAGGTCAGGTCAACAGCACAGAAGATAAGACAACACAAAAGTAAACGGCTAGATTAAACAGAAGAAAACTCAAAGGGTTTAGCGCGAGAAGGCTTGAGCGCAAGCGCGAGGGCGAAGGCAGACAGAACGATCCTTAGCGCGCCGCGGGAAGGACTATTATCCTTAGCGCGCCGCGGGAAGAACTACCATTCTTAGCGCGCTGCGAGAAGAACTACAATTCTTAGCGCGTCGCGGGAAGAACTACCATTCTTAGCGCGCTGCGAGAAGAACTACAATTCTTAGCGCGTCGCGGGAAGAACTACCGTTCTTAGCGCGCTGCGAGAAGAACTACAATTCTTAGCGCGTCGCGGGAAGGACTACCGTTCTTAGCGCGCTGCGAGAAGAACTACAATTCTTAGCGCGCTGCGAGAACAGTTCGCCTCGCGTATCGCAGGAACAACTGGTCTTCACGCAGGCTTCCTTGTAAGGAGTCTGGCGCGTGGAGCTGCGCAGACAACCTTAGGCGGGAAGAACCAAAGGACAAGCAAAGAGTTAAGAAAAAAAGGGGGGTTCAAGACTTAAGGGCGGGACGGCGACAAGAGAGAAAAGAAGGCGGGACGGCAACAAGAGGGAAAAGAAGGCGGAAAGAGAGAAGAAGAGGGACGGGACGGAGGAAAGGAAAAGAGAGGAAGAGGCGGGAAGGAAAATATATTATTATTATTAAAAATAAAGTATAAGTATAAATAAATATTAAATCATAAAAGAAAGAGATCGGATAAGGGAAACGGGTACCTGGGTCGGGTCGGATCGGGGCAGATGTCACAATGGGATAACTATAAATATATTATAAGTTGAATATCACAAGCTCTAGCCATCTAAAGTCAAGTAGTCGTCGTCCACTCCCTTCTCTTGTTCGACCAACGACCAAAATAAGAACCTAGACCCTCGGCTTGGTGATTGTGTCCGACGCAGGCAAGAACATACTAAAATATTTGGGGCAATCGCTATGGGTAAGAATTTTTAGGATTTTAGAAATAAGGATTAGGCTAAGGATCCTCTTGATATATCAGGATCCATAATGTAAGATGTTATCCTAAGCTAATAATGGTGTTATTTGACACGTTACGTTTCATGTTTGACTTAGTCTTATAGGCAACGATTAGTAATCAATTCCCAGCTAAAGACTCACTCAATTAATGAATATTAGGGCACTGGAGTTGTTATAACAGTCGATTAATTGAGATATTAAAATATGTAATGACTATAGGATCCTCGCAGTGCATTATTCATGATTGCCATTATAACTATATATAGAGGTGATATAATCGCTTAGAACACATCTTCACACACTGATCACTCACACTTGTAACTAGGACAGTAATCATAAGCACTTCCAACCTTGTAATTATCGTTATTACTTAATAAATTCTGAGGCAGCAGGATAGTTTTCCCCTTCCGAGGGATTTTGTCGGAAATCTTTAACGAATCAAGGGTTTTCTTCTCTAACTTTACAAGCATCCTACCTCACATTCAAAGTTTGGTTACTTGATTATCATTGTGTAAAATTTGACCAAAACAATATCTTCCACTACCACCCGATACATAGTATACATACATGAAATTACACTTCATAAACATAACGACATTTCATATAATGATTCCAGGCACTTAATATACTTAGGGGCTGCTTGGCAACCTTTGCAGGCCTGATTAGGTAAGAGACTTTAAGCTCGTAATTGATGAGCAAGTATTGATGTTTGGTTACTTGGTTAGCCCTCTGAATGACATTTTATCCCTATAAACTAATTTTTGCTAATCAAGTAGACCAACCAAAGCATCTTCATTATATTAAAATAACCTAATAAAAAATAATTTCCATAGACCCCATCTTTTAAAGGTGACATTGGTAGTAGCTTCCAACGTTACAGATAGTTGGTTGGTTGTGCGCAGTGGCGAAATTCGAAACTGGAAAACGGTAGTGGCGTTATAACAGTTTGCCACACTAGTTATCGGCGGTTGCGACAGTGGTGCATCGATGGCTGGTGTGACGGAGCTCGGGAAGCAACAACGGTGGTGGTGGAAAGTGCGGTGATTTCGGCTGAGGGTCATGAACACAAGTGAAGGAACAAAGGGGTAAAATTTTAATTCGACATCATTTTAAAACCTACCCATTTAGAGGCTTGCTAACCAATTCAAATGTGTTATTCTAGTGAACCAAACACACTTAGAGACTGATTGATAGCCTCTTAATGATTCCATTAAAAGACTACATCTGAATTAGTCAGATGCAAAGTGTGTTTGATCATGCATTTTAATGGCTTTAAAAAAAATCTTAACAGTTAAGTTTTAGATACATGTTGAATAATTCAGATAATACATTAATCAATGTGATCTCTTATTAATTTAACACGTAATCGTCCAACAACCCTTTAACGCTGACTGATTTAGAGAGTAATAAAACGTGTTAGCTATAATTTGTGAAAAATAGAAAAAAAAACCATAAATTAAAAGAATATTTTGAAAGTGGCCATTCTACTCCACACTTGTTTAATAGATTATGCCTTTTCCACTTTGGTGTCTTATTACGTACCCACTCCCAATCATCTCCACTTCACTTCCACACATTTCCGATTATTATAATTATTATTATTATTATAATCCATGCACATTCAAACTTTACTCAAATTATTAGTATTATTATTATTCCCAATGTTTATATTTTATATTCAAAATTTTCACCCATTTCTATATAAATAACTTTCCCAATCTTTGACCATCTCCACCCACCCACCCACCATCCACCATGGCCGGAGCCGATCTCAACACCACCGCCACCACCCCCACCGCCGCCGCCGCTGTCGGAGTTCAGATCAACTACCACCGCCGCCTGCCGGACTTCCTCCAAAGCGTGAATCTCAAGTACGTGAAATTAGGTTACCATTATCTCATCTCTCACTTATTAACCCTATGCTTAATCCCTGTTATGATCATTATCTTAATCCAAGCCTCACAAACAAACCCTAACGACCTACGTCACTTATGGGCCCACCTCCAATACAACCTCGTCAGCGTCATCATCTGCTCCGCCGTACTGGTATTCGGATCCACCGTCTACATCATGACCCGACCCAAACCCGTTTACCTCATCGATTACGCCTGTTACCGCCCACCGGATCACTTAAAAGCCCCGTACGAACGGTTCATGAAGCACTCGAGATTAACCGGTGATTTCGACGAATCGGCGTTGGAGTTCCAGCGCAAGATTCTCGAACGATCCGGTCTCGGTGAGGAGACGTATGTCCCCGAGGCGATGCATTCGATACCCCCGCGCCCGTCAATGGCGGCCGCGAGGGTTGAAGCGGAACAAGTGATGTATGGGGCTTTGGATAATTTGTTTTCCAGTATCGGGATTAAACCGAAGGATATTGGGATTTTGGTTGTGAATTGTAGCTTGTTTAATCCTACGCCTTCGTTGAGTTCAATGATTGTTAATAAGTATAAGTTGAGAGGGAATATTAAGAGCTTTAATTTGGGGGGTATGGGGTGTAGTGCTGGTGTCATTGCTATAGATTTAGCTAAGGATATGTTACAAGTTCATCGGAACACGTACGCGGTGGTTGTGAGCACGGAGAATATTACGCAGAACTGGTATTTCGGGAACAAGAAGTCGATGTTGATCCCGAACTGTTTGTTTAGAGTTGGTGGATCGGCGGTGTTGTTGTCGAACAAGTCGGGTGATCGGTCACGTGCTAAGTACCAGCTCGTTCATGTGGTCCGGACGCATCGTGGGTCGGATGAGAAGGCGTTTCGGTGCGTGTACCAGGAGCAGGATGATAATGGGAAGACAGGGGTTTCGTTGTCGAAGGATTTGATGGCGATTGCGGGTGGGGCGTTGAAGACTAATATCACGACGTTGGGTCCGCTCGTGCTTCCGATAAGCGAGCAGCTTTTGTTTTTCTGCACGTTGATTGTTAAGAAGTTTTTCAAGAAGGATATTAAGCCGTATATACCGGACTTCAAACTAGCGTTTGATCATTTTTGTATTCACGCTGGGGGTCGGGCGGTGATTGACGAGTTGGAGAAGAATTTGCAGCTGTCGCCGGTGCATGTGGAGGCGTCTCGAATGACGCTGCATAGGTTTGGGAACACGTCGTCGAGTTCGATATGGTATGAGTTGGGGTATATTGAGGGGAAGGGTAGGGTGAGGAAGGGGCATAGGGTGTGGCAGATTGCATTTGGAAGTGGGTTTAAGTGTAATAGTGCTGTTTGGAAGGCTTTAAGGAATGTCAAAGCTTCTGATCATAGTCCTTGGGCTGATTGTATTAATAAGTATCCTGTTGAGTTAGCTATGTAGGGTGGTTGGTTAATTGTTGTGGGGTTTTTGTTTTGTTGTTCATTGTACTGGATTTCATCATTGACATGTTATTGGGTTTTTGTGTTTTAGTAAATGAGTCGTGTTTAGATCGGTCATTGGTGAATGATCAAAGCGCTAAAGTAGAAAAGTTTATAATGATAATCACACATGTTTAGAAGTTTACTCTAATTGATTCGCTGAAAGGCGAATACACCACATTCAGGGAGTGGGTCTGAGTCGCAATCGAACATAAAACTTTTAGAATCATATTCTTGAGAATGAATCGTAACACCATCGACGTGGGGTTACTTAACTTAACTTAACTTAACTTTTAGAATCATATTCTTAGCAAAGTATATCCAACCTGCTTATTATGAACAAGCTCATGCAATATCACTTATTCTCTAGTTCCTTATATTAGAAGATTATTAAAAGAAATGATGTTCTTCTAGGATGGTTAAACATTGCATTTCAATACAAGAATCACAAATTCCAACTGGATTAAAAGAAATGATGTTCTTCTAGCGATCGAGTGTATTATCTCAGAGAAAACTGTATCTCCTCCAGTGTTTTTCCCTTTGTTTCCGGCACCAAAATGGCCGCAAACGCAACAGTAGCAGCACACGTTAACATGTACAAAGTGAAGGTTCCTGTCAAAATGAAGACAACCATAAAATACCAACTAAAGTAATTAAAATTTGTATTAGTGGTGTACAGAACTTCATATGGTTACAGTTTGAAAAACCAGGTTTAACGGTTCGACCAATAGTCAGGAGGTGTATCTGACTGTGTAAACCACACTGACTGCTTAACCATTAGTATTATTCGATCCATTAATTGTTTAGAGATAGAGGAAGTAAATGAACCTCCACCGCTCCATGCTAAAAGCAAAGGTGCAGTCATTGTAATCAACCAAGCAATAAACCAATTGGCTAATGTTGCAATACTCCCTGCAAGTCCTTTAATATTCACAGGAAGAATCTGAAACATAAGTAAACTCATTAACCAATAAATTTGTAAAAACAAACAAAACAATTAACAACTAAATATAATTACCTCAGACATTATAACCCATGGGATGGGCCCCATTCCAAGTGAAAATCCAATCACCAGACCCTATTTAAAGAAGCTAGTTAAATGATGTAAGTTGGCTAAAAACTTAAAATCATATATTTTGAAAGAAAAAGCAAAGGCGTACGACGACTCCAACCACTGATAAGATACCCATTGCTGCATATACCGAAGACCTGTCTTCCACAAAACCCTAAAACATTTAAAAAAAAATTAAAACGATTGTGACGCGGGTTTTATTTAAATTGTATGAGAAATATACAGGACATAAATAAACCTTAATGAAGAAGGAAGCTGCAACAACTACAAGACTGAGAGTCATTCCAACAGAGGAAACCTAAAACAAAGAATGTTTATTTCCCTTTTGAAATGGTACTAAATATATATCAGAGGTGTAAATTTCAACCCGTATAGTTATGCTTTAACTCTAACATGTCAAACCGGTATAGAAAATATAAAAAGGAAATGGGTCAAAACTCAAAAGGCACTCAAAGTGTATATTAATGCATATAACATCATATTTTAATCATATTCAACAGCACTTAACTATTTTAAAAAAATTGAAATGTTGGGCAAACTGTCTCACGACCCGTACCAAAATGTTTGGCAAAAGGCACTCAAAGTGTATATTAATGCATATAACATCATATTTTAATCATATTCAACACCACTTGACTATTTTAAAAAAATTGAAATGTTGGGCAAACTGTCTCACGACCCGTACCAAAAAGTTACCCGCATTGCCCAACTCACCCAATTTAGGGGTGTGAACTTATGACACGACACAAAATTCGTGGGTTTGAGTTTAGTCTAAACGGGTTCGGGTCAGTTTCGGTTCGAAACCACAAAGCTAGATGGGTCAGGTTTGTGTTGACCCATAACTTAAACCGATTAGGTATTTTATGCAAAAATTTTAAAGTTAAATCAGCACAAAGCTTTATAATGTTAACATAACTGTTTTATACAGATTTGTACATTTTGTTGTAAATTTATGATTTTAGAGTATTAATATGCTAAACAAAATCAGGTTAAACAGGTCATGGTCACGTGTTAGAAATGTTTGCTATAAATAGTAATTGATTTGCTTACAGTTAGCAGAATCCTACGTCCTGTTTTGTCAACCAACCATGTAGAGACCGCAGTCGCAATAACCTAAATGGTGCAATATTTTTTGTTAGAAAGTCATTTAAATTAAAAAATGAAGTTAAGATAGAAAAAAGTTACGAATAATTATTGATGCTTACTTGGATAGCACCAAGTCCTAATGTAGCAGCATCGCTGCTAGCAATTCCTGTTGATTTAGAAGAACCAAATTCAAATTAACATATTTTGAAAAGTTCATAAACTGTTTTGTAAGCGTTTAAAACGGGTTGTAACAAACGGGATTTAAGTAGTTTTAACGATCGTAAACGGGTTGGTGGGTTGACTTGTTTAATTAAACATGTTTAACTAATATTTGAAAATTTCAGAATCAATTTTTAAAAATAAATATTTTTGTATTTCACATATATTAACCATGTAAATAATATTAACCTGCAGACTGAAAGATGTTACTGGCATAGAACAGAACACCATTGATTCCACTTAACTGTTGAAGAACAAGTAATCCAATTCCTATCTGCACAAATTAGCATTTCAAAAAAATCATTTTCATTGTCACAACATTTTCATGGTCACAAAAAATAAAAAAACTAAATACCATCAAAGGGAACCAATATCTTCTATGTTTAAGATCTGAAAACTGAATGGCAGCCGCCCTTCTGTGTGATGACGCTACCGCCCTCTAACAATATTAAGTGTTTGCCAATATTCAAAAAGACGACAACAAATTCATAAAACAATTTTCAGCATCAATTGGTGCATTATTATTTATTATTCACCTTAATTTCATTTACTTCAACGGTAATATCAGTATCAAACCCACGAAGAACTTGTAAAGATGATTCAAAATCATCAGTCATACCCATCTTTGCCTGCAAGATTTATTTTTGACACGATATTGCTCAGAAGTTACTAATATTAGAAAAAATAAAAAATAAATAAAACTAATCTTACGAGCCACCGAGGTGATTCGGGTATAAAAAAGAGGCCTGGAATCAAAATTAAGCAGGGCAAAGTTCCTGCAAAATGAAAATAATCAGGTCTCGGGTTGACATATATAACCAATATAAAAAAGGGTCGTGTTTGGGTTGTGCCTTGTTTAACCGTTTTGTTAAACAGCTTAACAACCCATGTAATTAAACGGGTCAAACCACTAAATCAAAATTACCCAAAATTGCAAGTATTCTCCAATTAACAAAAAGTCCCAACAGATAAGCAAGCATTATCCCAATTGTGACAGATAGCTAAAATCACAAAAAAGAAAGTCCAAATTAAGAAAGTCAAAGTCAAAATCTTGACTCACAGTACCACAAAAAATCACATATAGAATTACCTGATTGACAGAACCTAATCCCCCTCTCATATTTTGAGGTGCTATTTCCGCTATATAAACAGGAACCTTTGTAACAAATCCAAAATTATTAATAATTTTTATCATGATTTTGTCACAAACATATCTTTGTAAACAAATTTTAAACAAATAAACGTTACCGTATACGATATAATCCCAACACCAAATCCTTCCAATAATCTCCCCATATAAAGAAATGATGTGTCCTACAAAACCCACAGCTGTTTTTAAATATGACCGTAACTTTGACCAAGTTTGACCAGGTTATTAGGAGCTTACTTTGGCAAATGATATACAAAGCCATCCAATAATATTAGGAATTGCTGCAATCATCAAAGACTGCAAGTTTGACCACACAAATTACACAATTTGTATTAACATTCTTTTTTCAATATTACATTTATAAAAGCAAGTATATATTTTCTAAAATTTAGAAATAAAAAGAGAAAATCATACCCCTTTTCGACCGATATACTCTGCAATTTGACCACTAGCTATGGCCCCAACCATGGCACCCACATTTGACAAAGACCCAAACAAAGAGAACTGAAACCAACCAATCCAAATCACTTAAATTCATTATAACAAATCAAAATCCACAAAGGCAAACCGGCGCACAAGGCTCCACACACGCGGGTCCCGGTCCAACTTGGGCTTGATGCACGCATCCTTACTAGGGGTGTGCACACAACCGAAATAATCAAAATCAAAATAACCGAAATAACTAAATCCAATAAGAAAACTGACGGTTTGGTTTTATATATTTTTGTAAATCGATTTTTTGGTTCGGTTTTGCTATCAACCGAAAAACCGTATTGAATTGTAACTGGAACCGACGTAACCAAACCCAACAAAAAAAAAACTTAAGGTTTGGTTTTATATGTTTTCCAAAAACAGATTTTTCAGTTCGGTTCCGGTTTTGCTATCATCCGAATCGAATCGTAACCATAACCGGAATAACTGAACCTAATAAAAAAACTGAAGATTTAGTTTTATGCCTTTTTTTCTCAAAAATAGATTTTATTTTTTGGTTCGTTTCAGTTTTGCTAAAAACCGAACCGACTGAAACTGAAAATTTAGATCCGAATGCGTAATAGCTGATTAATCATTAATTAACAAAATTCACTATTTTAAGCCATTTCTCTCAAAATTTTCGAGCCCACATGGTAAAACAAAAAAACTGAAACCAAATTCAGTTACTGGTTCGGTTTAAACCCAAAACCAGCCCGTAAATTTTTATTAAACCGGTGACCCCTAGATCACATTAGATCAATGTTAGAGTTGACCATAGGGCTGACCTCAGATACAGTGAGTTTAAGATCTCTAGTAATAGCAGCTTGTGTAGGTGAAGAATAACCACCCTGAATCAACACCAAATTAACTTCATGTCACAATTCCGGATATTAAAACTTAATGAAGCAGTAAAATATTCAACATTTGATAATAACATTGAATAATAATAATAATAATATATGCTTACAGTGAAACCGAACTGAATAGGGCCTAATGCAACGATGATGACGCAAGCAACAACAGAAACAGAGCGGTCTCTGATCATCTGGGATGACGTCATCATACTGGATTGTCTGGAACCCATACGGTACCAGCTGCCTGTGTGAAGAAAAGGTTTCTTGAGATCTCTGTCTGCTCTTCCTTCTTCGATTTCGTCCCTGAAACTCATTTTTGATTTTAATGTTATTGTTAATTAATCTGTGAATAAGAAGGAGTATTATGTTTAGAGAGATTGTATAAGTAGTGAGAGTAACGGTCACGGTGAGCACAGGTGGACGGTGAAGTTGCTGATTAGTGACAGGGGACTACTACGGAAATCATGATGATGATGATGTGGAATCAAGTCAAGGATGGTCATACTCTCATGAAGTCCATGACTATTATTTAAATAGTTTTGTATTCTTCTGATTTTTCAAATTAAGACTATGCGTTATGAGTTAACGGCTGTCACCACATCTGCGGCATTTTCTGGGTGTCAAACACCGCTCCGTGACATCAAGGAGGGGCGTCAGATCATGATGATCGGTCTAATAACCGCTAATAAATTTTTAAAAGTCAATTCTAAATTTATATCAACTAAAAAGACGGTTAAAATTTTATGTTTTATGTATATCCTTGATAGTTCGTGATTTAGGCATTACAATATTTAAAAAGTTATATTTACAATTCTGAACTACATTAGTAAAGTTTTAAAATTTTATCGGTTCTGAAATAAGGACCACGGGCGTTACGATTTCAAACTATTGGGAAGCATAGGTGTATTTTTGCAAATTATGTACCAAACTTGCAATATGTGCATATCACATGGGTCATCCGTGTAATTAACTCTAAGTATTAAGTTCTATTTATGTCGTTGGGTTTGATCAAATATGACACTTTAATCTAAAAGTTTGTTTTTTATCAGGGAAACATTGTGGTTTCCAAAACTTGTTTCAATCGGACTGTTAATAATCTTCTGATAGCTTGTTACGAATTGACCAAAATACCGATACTAACAAATAAAAAAACAATAGCAAAACTAACACTAGTTGCAAATAAAAGTATGAGTTCAGATCCCATTGGTTGTGTTTTCATTTTATAGAAAAAACTTCTCATTGTGTTTTATATGAGCTATTTTTGTAACTTTTTATTATTAGATTTTTACTCTTTGGTTCGTATTGAGCTTTGGAAATGCAACCCAATTGAAAAAATTGTCAAATTATTTATCACATAATTAAATACGTGATTTCAGAGATCATTTTTTATGCTCGTCCTGAGTCCCGAAGTTTTAAGGAATTTTCGGAGATAACCCTATATGTAGTATGAATTTGAAAGATATGTATAGATTTAAAGGTATAATCATAATTTTATAAATTCCAAACCAAACCATATTTCAATGATAAAAAGAGGGGGAGTCCACTTTACCTACTTTGTGGTTTCTTAATTCGGTAAAATTGTGTACCATGGTGTCGAGATGTTGGACGATGAGTTGTTTATGTAAGTGCTAATCATGTGAAAAGAAGTTAGCCACCAATGAGGTGTTTGGTCGTCAAGAGAGCGGGATTAGGTCCCATTTCAACCTATTCAAAGACAAGTTCATAGATTAATACAAGTTAGGCATACATCTAAACATATTTTTGTCCTGATTTTCACTATATGTGTTTTATGTAGCTTTGAGCAAGTTGTTAAAGTTTAGCTTAATTAAATTTGCATTAAATAAGCAAGAAAAATAGCATAATCACAAAAATTTTTGCAACAATCCGGTTCTAATTTAAAAAATATATTATTTCAAGAGAACCATAATAATCATATGATTTTACTGGTAATTTAGTTGACATATTATGGAATCTTATATGTTGACCCGGTGTTAAATATATACACTATAACCTCATATGTAACACATATGCAAAGGCGTGTGTAGCAGGCTTTGTCTAATAACGCAATATTTATTCTTCAAATATTTCTTGAACTTGTCTTTCTTTGCGCCTTTGGATGAGGCAGCATGACGTCTTTCACTTTATTGTTGTCGACTTCATAGTTGTCTACTGAAAGAGTGTCATCTCTGAAGTTTGTGTAAAATTGTGATATGCTTCCTAGAAACACACAATTTTGTTTTTCTTGTGGTTTTGAAAATCATATCGTTTCTTCCATTTTGGCTCTTGATGTGCTTCAAATTATACATGTTTTTATCACATAATATTCCTCATTCTTAACCATTTTTATTGCATTTTCACACGATTGGATACTAAATTTGATTTGTGAATTTTTAGGAGTAATATTTGTGGAAAAGGAGCTAAAATTGGACGAGAAACAAAAAAAAATACCAAGTATATATGATCACAAATGGTCGTGTATGCCCTTAGGCATGACCGTGCCATTCAAAACCAAAGACAGGAGCATGAATCATGCCACGACAAACACGGGCCACACATATCGACACAACCGTGAGGATACAAGAGCACAGTTTAGCCGACACGATTTTAGACCAGGAGCATGTTAGGCTGACAAGATTTTAAAGAAAGCAAGATTGTGCTTACCATCTGGTGACAAGTTGTTTGATCTTACTACCCGTAACTGTGTGTAATTCCATTTACAAAAACATAAAATGCTCCCGTGTTAATCATTCATCACTTGACAGTTGGGCTTATCCATCCACTAAATTTTAAAATAATATTAGACCAATATAATGTTATAAACGAACATAGATAAATAAACATAATTAAAAGAGTTATTAGAGCTGCTAGACTGATGTTTAAGATAAAAGAATAATGAAAAGAATTTAAGTACTAGTGAAGTTGATAGAAAATTAGGACTTAGGAGTCAAAATATATTTAAACACTTTATAGACAATCGGAAAACATCACATTCCTAATATCATTTGTTTTGAAATCCAACCAATTGGGATGTAAAAGATGTTGATGGAAATAATATTATTGCCTACTTTCGGAAGTCTTGTCAAGGAAACAACCAAATGAAATTGGGACGTGAACGTCTCAATCATATGAATATACGGCATGTGTTTTAAGCATTACAAATGTTTTTTTCTTAACAATTAATTTGTGAAAGAATACTTATTCTTTTATTTTCTAGTATTCTTTATATTAATAATACTAAGCTAAGTATCATCTCCTTATACAAAATCTATAGAATATCAATTTGTTGACCCGCCACGAAATGGTCAAAATACACGAAAACAAGATGATGCGGTATCGCAGTTGGGGAAAATCGGGTAAATAGATATTTACTATGAATTATCAACACCCATTATTTACTTTCTAGGCTTTTGCATTATGATTAAGCAGTTTCGACACTAAACCGGCATGAAACAAAAAACTCATGTACATCTTGGTACACGTACTAAGTTGGAAAAATCCAAGTTTATGACATCTGGCCTATTAGTTCAGTTGGTTAGAGCGTCGTGCTAATAACGCGAGGGTCGTAGGTTCGAGACCTGCATGGGCCATATCAGTGTTAATTTTTTGTATGTTTTCCTGGCTTCTTACAGTTTATATTAATAAATGTATACTTTGCTTGTGTTATTTAATAACTATTTTTTGTTTTATAATTTATATTTCCTGGCTGCTTACAATTTTTATTAATAGATGTATACTTATTTTTTATTATAATTAATATTCATGTATTGTGTTACAAGATATCATTTAATAACTATTTTTTTGTTATATAAAATTCCAACTCAATTACAAAGAAGATACGAGGATATTAGAATCTCCTATTTCAAAGAACCGATATTCTGTCTTAAGTCTTTACAAGAGCAAGCAAGTTAAGGGGAAAAAAACCCTCTGATAATCATAAATTTAAAAATTACAATTCATCATTTACAAACATGATGTAGAACTGTAGATGATGGATTCAAAAAAATTGCATCCATGATTCATGAAAGGTTGAGATAAAGAATAAAAGATGATGCGTCAAAGTTAAAATTGCAAGTTTGCAACGTTGGCTTTCTAGTCTCTAACTAGGTCTTTTACGTTCGTGGGTCGTAGACTGGCTCAACCTAGTTGAAGCAGAACCAAGACCGATAGCAAAAAAAATCCAGTCCTTGAATAGGACGAATATATCATTGCGGTTTTTGATTGGTCGGTTCGAAACTGAATAAACGTTTGACTGAAATTCTGGTGTTAGTTCAACTCCTAGATATTAATTTTTTTTTATCATGTGCTGTAAATTCAATAAGCAGAATTGCAGCAACTATTAAATTTTCATGCATAATGCATTATGTGGTGATTAAAAAAAATAAACTCGCAAAGAGTTCAACATGGGCTTTCTATATCCAACGGTCCATCATGTTATGGGCCATGAAAAAGAGAAATAAAGCAAAATAATTCAACATGGGTGATTGTGATTCACATCTTTTTTCTTCTATCCGCTTCTAGTCTAGGCTATAGACGACTAGACCGAGACCGAAAACAATAAGCATTTAATTAGCAGACCGGGTTTGATCATTAGTCCTGTTGGTTTGTGGATGGTCCATTTGCGGTTTTGGTCATCCGGTTCAGACTGTCTAACCTCAAAAACGCCAACCCAGGTATAACAATCGCGTACTTAATAAAAATTCGCACTAAATAGAGGATTGAACAATTTTTTTTAGTTAAAAAACATAGAGACCTTTTGGAATAGAAAATGGTGTATTCTGTATACTATCACTTTCTCTTTAGAAAAAAATAAAAATAAAACTAAATTTAATACATAATATTATATTATATTATATGTATAAAGTAGTAGTAGTAGTTATAATAATAATAATACAAAAATTCAAATGTATTAACGTAGAAGTTAGTGATCTCCGATTCAAGTGGTTGATGTGAGACACCTAAAGATCTTGGGTTCAAGTCCCACATCTGACCGAAAGAGAAAAAAAAATAAAAAATTAGGGGGTTCCATGTTGGGCGAGAGGGTTTTCTTGTCTATTATCAGTTTCCTCCTAAGAGTGGAAATGTGAAATTAAGATGATTTGGTGGGTCAATGGTCCGTCAGTAATCCAAATGACCGTTAAAGACAATTGTATTAAAGCGGAAATGTGAGCGTCCACCTAAAAACTAAAAAGTTGATCGAAAGCACATTTGGCAATTGGCGTCATGAGGTACCCATGCAAATAAAGACTAAGTTTTCACGATTATCCACTTTTAAAGTTTTGACTTTCCAACTACTTCCAAATTTCCATCACCATTCTCATTCAATTCAAATAATCTTTTAGGTTCGCTACTTCAAAAAAAATAATAGTTTTCTAGGTTCACTAGTTTATTAACATTTACTAATAGTAACTGTAAATATAAGTATATAACCAACACTTTAATAATTGATAAAAATTGTTACTTCGTGTATCCATTGCTATGTTTTAGCCTAATCTTCGGCTTTGATTGAAAGGTTATACAACAATATTGTAATAAAAATGTGGATTTCGACTAGCGAGCGCATAGTTAGGGTAGAAAACACGAACTTTTCTACTGTTGTCCTAAAGAGTCAATGTGTCGACAAACATTGTGTTAAGTGCAAACTTGTAGTTCTTCATTCGATTAATGAGATCTAGGTTCGTGTGTCTAGATTGCTAGTTTTGTATGTGTTTCAACTGTGTCCTTTATAGTATTTATTCGATTTCCGCTAGGTGCAACCTGTAGTTCTTCATTCTATCAATGAGCGTTATGAAAAAAAATATATAGTTCATTTAGTTTTAAGTAATCGCTCCCTTATACTTTCATCATTATTCAATTCTAACATATATGAGATCAATACACTATGTCAAAAACCATTACAAGTTTACAACATTATGCTAAACGTTACATGTTTAACAAACTAAAGGAGATTTGACACATAAGTTTAGAACGTTTCAAACATTTTACAACGTTGCCTTCAACTTAATGCAACACTATTGTTATAGGTTTTGACACACGAATCTATAATGGTGACTGGTGAGTCAAATTAATTACAACAGTATGTTAACCTTTTAAGTTAAAAGTTATAACACATTTTTATAATTGGTTTTGACGCATACGTTTGTAAGTGTGCAACAAACACTTCACATAATTGGTGAATATCCCACTTACAGATCGGGTACTAGTACCCACTCTCTCCTCTTGTACTACCTTTTTTAAGTACCCTAAGTATGTGTCATTAGTGAACAAATACCTTAAAAAGGATACCCGAATGATGCCCCATCCCCCTAATAATTAACTAGCAAAACTTAGTTACTACCAAATGGATTTTTTCTCTACATTTTAAAAGAAAGCTAAAAAAAATTATCCTGAAACAAAAAGGAAAAAAAAAAGGAAAATGATACATGGACTTTTTCAAAAATATGTGTTAATAAATAAAATTATTTATTAAATTCATTCGAAATGGAATGTGGTCCAACATTCGTGGAGTGGCACACCTATGATATGACCTGATCAAAGGCTTCGGACTGCCACCTGCAATTTTGTCGCGCCACAAATCCTGCAAATGCTTCGACGAGATTGTCGCCAATTATATACGGCACTAGTAATTAAATTTGTAATTTTATACCTTTGTCAAAACTATTTAGTTTTATTTCTGTCAACTAATTTTTTAGTAACAATTAATGTATAGCTAGTATGCATATTTATATTTATATAATTTTATTGATTATTATGTCTTTATTTGATTTTATTCAATTGAGTTAATCTAATATCATTAAATATCAAAGGGTTAGACAATTTGCAATAGTTACCCCGCTACATGCACAAAGGGTGACTTGGCACTGCCACGTTGGCTTTTCATGACGTGGAAGGTGATGGAGTGTGGGGACTTTCGCCATAGAATGAAGAAAACACATCAAGATGCTGAAGGAGAGGTTGTGAAAACGTTAATCTTGAATTTTGGAGATAAAGATCAAACATGTTGTAGATAATTCTTGGTGAATTATTTTTTAAGTATTTTATAATTAAAGTAGAGATAATTATTAGTTTTAACTAATAAGGTTTATCTAGGAGTTTATTTGTTTATTAAAATAGAGTTTGTGTTGGGCTAGGATTAGAATGAGTTTAGTATAAATAAATGGTTAGAGGTATTATAATTTGTGTGCTTGGTTTTATAATATTAAAAAGAGGCTGAACAAGTTGTTCAATCTCGTGTTTGTGTATTCGATCAAGGGCCTGATTTCCAACAATTGGTATCAAAGCTTGGTGTTGGCGGTTTTGAGAGTCGTTTTTCGAAAAGGGAAGCAGCCCCTCGCGGGGTTGCAATGGCGGTGAAACCGGAAGTAGTGATTTCCGGCTGTAAAGAAGTCAATAGGAATTAATTTTCATGGAGGTCCAAAGTTTGTGGAAAAAGTCAACAGGAAGTTTTTAATACTTTTGGATAGGGTACAACAGTTGTGTTGGCGAGGTGTTGAAGACTTGATGGTATAGGCAACAAAGATGATTAATCATGTTCAGTGTTTGAAAAACTTCTTAGTCGTGAATAAAAAACAACGGGTGTCACTTATTCTGGCAGGTAACATACCAACGTGCTTGGTTGCGGTAGAAACATGATCAGCAGGGGCTGAAGGGGTTTTGTTTAGCAACCAAGAAGACATATAGCGGTGGCTTGTCGTGTTGGCGATCGATAGCCATAGGTGCAGATCGATCAGAGGAGGTTTAATTGTTGGGTTCAATATGGTTTTTTTTATCGTGTTTTATTGTGTCGGACACTCTTTCTAGCCAATGAGGAAAATCGTAGCGAGGAGTTCGATTTTTATGGCGGAAAAACCAACTGGCGTGTCGCGGAAGAAACGAAAGAGCGAGGAGCTAAGGAATTCGGGGACGACCGAAAAGGCGGAATAGTGGGGTGTTATTGTCTTTGTTGGTGGTTGATATTAGTGTGTGCATATCAAGGAAGAGTGTGACAGGGTGGTAAAATTACGATCAAATAAGGGTTGAATCTATTAGCAGAGATTTGCGGGTAGGCAGGCGGAAGAAGATTCGTCAAAGTGGAGGCTTTGAAACTTGTCATGTCTAGCAAAGGAAGAAGAAAATGGTAAAAGTAGCAAGCTTGTTTTTTCTTTGTTCGGTGGTCAAGAACGGTGTAGTTCTAGGATAGAAAAGAGGGATTCGATTTGTCGATCATGGTATGGATGTCAAGAAACTGGTTCAATTCAAAATTAATGGGGAGAATGAAGACATTAATCTTGAATTTTGGAGATAAAAATCAAACGTGTTGTAGATAATTCTTGGTGAATTATTTATTAATTAAAGTAGAGATAATTATTAGTTTTAACTAATAAGGTTTATCTAGGAGTTTATTTGTTTATTAAAATAGAGTTTGTGTTGGGCTAGGATTAGAATGAGTTTAGTATAAATAGATGGTTAGAGGTATTGTAATTTGTGTGCTTGGTTTTATAATATTAAAACGTCTGAACAAGTTGTTCAATCTCGTGTTTGTGTGTTCGATCAAGGGCCTGATTTCCAACAGGTTGTTGATGCGAGACATAATCTGATGTCGAGGGTGTTGGGGATGTGGAAACTCCACCAACCTAGTGCAGTGTGTGTGCTATGTAGACCAACCGTATCTTATGCCTTTGTTTTTATGAGTGGTGAGGTTCAAGTCCTTTGGTTGTAAAGAAATGTCATTTAGATATTCTAAAAATAATATAGAAATGAAAAAAAAACATATTAACTTTAATTTTATTTGAGAACGACAAACTAACTTATTCTTATTCCTAGATGCATGTACTCCTATAAACCACTTAATTAGTAATTAAGGGTAAAGTTATAATAACAATAAAAGTTTTATGGAATAATGTTAGTCCCAGATTTAGTTATATTTTATTTTTTATATGTTTCTTGTTCTTCCTTGCATTAACACAACATGTTCTTTTAGGATAAAAACCTAAAAGGATCTTAGAATTGAGAAGTTAAGCAATAAACTGAAGACATGTCATCGGATACTGTATTATCTTTTATCCCTTTTACATGTGCTATTTACCATTTTATTTCTTTTTATAGTTAGACATTCTGATCAATCAAGTGAACATAATGATCTACTTGACTTAACACAATAACTAGCGACTTGTCTCTAACGTGTAGCCATGTTGATTTTCTTGATAGTGGATTCAAGAAGGTACCTGGATTCAATTCTCAACTTTATTAACAAGAACCTCATTTAAGAGACCAAATTATTGAGTTACTATATTTTTCTTGTCATAAGCCTTGGTGGCTCGGGTTGGGGTTGCTTAGGGATGAGCAATAACCGATTATCCAAATCGAACCAAATTCAAATCACATATTCAAGTGAAGATGAAACTTCCCGAATTAACCGACAAAACCATACCAAAATAACCGATATTCAGTTTAGTTTTGGTTTTCAAAAGCAAGAGTTTATGGTTCGATTTCAGTTATACTTGTTCCATCCTACTGAACCGAATTTCAGATCTGGTTCCATCCATGAACCGCAATGAACTGAACCAGATTATGCGTTGTATAACCTTTTTCTAATGTTAAGTAGTTATAAGTCTATAACAAATCGTAAAATCCAAAAAATTTAGACTAAAACGTGTAACAATAGATTAACTGGTTAACAAAAAATTCTAGTTTAAAATTCATTATTTAGGAGCATTGTTTCTTTAGACAAACAATTCAAGCTCAAATATAAAAGCGATTAACTCAACCAAAACCAAACCGAACATATACATTATACTCAAAGGCAAAAAACAAAAACGGCCAAATTCCAATTTTGTATCATTTGAGCCAAAACTGACCCTTACACATATTAACATATTAATTATTTTTTCAGGTCTAATTTTAACTAAATTACTAAAAGTAGTGATTACATCGAAACAGGTAACAATCAGGCAACAAGCTACGTCGCTATTAATTTTTGAATTGCAAACTCAATCTTTTAAAACTACATTTGCTGAACTTGAAGTAATAAATCATAACATTTCTATACATGACCTGTACAACTCGAGCAACTAACTTCATAACATATTATTAAATTCTTTTGAACTTGTTAGTTATTTATTGAAGTCACATGAAAAAGTTAAAATAAACAGAAAGTGTATGGGTGGGGTATGGTGGGGGTGGCACAGCAGAGTAGTGGCTCGCTCGGTCTTCATGTTCTGGTTGGTACTAATTTTCCTTCCTTTATAAATTCGCACCTCCATTTTGAAACTTTCATACACACACACACCAACTTCTCAATTAATTCTTAAAACTCTCCTCTTCCATTATCAATCACAACAAATTCAAAAAAAATATGAAAACTTCTCACGATTTTGTTGACGGTATTAAAGCCGAGAAGGCGAATGCGCTAGCGCGATACCGTATGTTCTCCAACATCACCAAATTGTTTCAGTTAATAGAACTATTCGTTGCGGTCACGTTGATTTCTTGGTCTTCGACTCAATTACCTCTCGTTATCAAATTCTCTAGCGAGTATGTACTCGCATACTCGTCTTACTTCACCAACCAACACGTCGTGTTTGTACTTGGAAATGTAATTGTCGTTGTTTGTTACATGCTTTCTCGAGATCCAGATTCCAGTAAGATAGTACTGGAATCTGGATCTCAGAACGACGTCGTTAAGTACATTTCAAATGACTTAACGACGTCCTGTCATAAACCTGTTATTGGTAATGAGGAAAAGGAAATTAAGAGATTTCAGAGGACGAAATCGGATAAATTGAATAGGAGGATGCCGGTTAAGGAGTTAAGGCGGTCGGTGACGGAGATGAGGAGGAGCGAGGATTCGATGAAGGCGGTGGAGAATTTGAGTAACGAAGAGTTTCGGATTGCGGTTGAGACGTTTATTAAGAAGCAGCAGAGGTTGCTGAAGGAGCAGAGTATGGATGAAGAAGATAGTTAAGTTTGAAATGGATATAGTAATGAAAGTTTTAGCAGTAATTACTACTACCACATTGTTGAAAATGCAATTTGACTGTTGTTATATAAGTCATGCATTTTTTTATAAAATTTGAATAGAAATTTAAAGAATATTGTATAAGTAATTTGATGTTTACGGGTATTTCGTAAATCGGTATTAGGGAATTGGTGTCACTCGAATGTAAGATATATCATATATGAATGACACATGAAAACGAGTATCTTGTGTTACATAAGAAATCCATGTAATATAAATTATTCGCTCTGAATTAGTATCGTCGAATGTTATATTTATATAATTAGATGATATCAGGTACATATAAAATTAAAATTCAAAATTTATCCTTCTTATTAAAATCTTATAAACATCATGCAATAAAATTTTATAAACATCATTCAAGATAACCAAACCAATACATTAAATGTAAGCGTAAGCAGAAGTAATGAGTTATAACCTATGAATTCAAAAAATTACAACCACCAAGACATGGAACTAAATATCATAGTATTCATTGTTTTCATATGTTTGAAAACTTATTTGTTTGTATATTTATGAGACAGATTCATTTATACTCCAAAAATTATATTTACCTAAGAATGTTTTATATACTTTAATTTTTGAGAAAATTCCCAAAATAGCCAATTAATAGAATGTGGTTCCAAGTTTGTCCTCCCAAATTCAAGTTTTCAATTTTGTCCATTTGGTATCTCGTCGCCGGCGACATGTTAGTGAACACCGACGATGTGTTAACATAACATAGGGTTGACAATGCGTTATGTTGCTAACATAGGGTAGCGGCGATGCATTAATGTTTAAAGCAAGGGTTCCACGATGCGTTAGATGATAACGCATCGCTGCTACCCTATGTTAGCAACATAAACGTATCTCATCGCCGGCGACATGTTAGCGAACACCGACGATGTGTTAACATAACATGGGGTAGACGATGCGTTTATGTTGCTAACATAGGGTAGCAGCGATGCGTTATCAACTAACGCATCGCTGCTACCCTACGTTAGCAACATAACGCGTCGTCAACACAGATTCCGGCCACGTGTCGTTATCCTATTTGTTTCAGTAACGCATCGTCGGTGTTCGCTATCATGTCGTCGACGACAAGATACCAAAGGGACAAAGTTGGAAACTTGAATTAGTGAGGATAATCTTGAAAACATAAATTCTAAATGGGCTATTATGGGAATTTTCCCTTAATTTTAACCTTTATCAATTTTATTAAATACAAATTATAATATAACTATTATACCTTTGTTTCATGAAAAAAAAACTAACTCACGTAGTCACTATTTTTACTCTTAGATCTTCATCTTTGTTGATCGTGTGACTCGAACCCACACAATCTAATTTGCCTTATTAAATACGCATAGTATTTTATAAAATTGAAATATATATATGAAATTATATATTTTAGTCTTTTTAATAATTATAATTCACACTCTATCTAACTCGACTTCTACTTCTAAAATAAGTTTTTATTTCTATGATGATGAGCCTTAAACCCTTTAGTTAATAATTTTATAAATATCACATCTTACATTATATTTAATTAACGTTGTTTCCCCCATTTTGTTTCTTATTAGTAGTTAACATGTACGCTTGCCCTTTTGATTTTCTCTCATTTGCCATCTCAATATTATTTTAACAAATAAACAAATGTCTTTTGATGCCATTATCCATTTGCACTTGAGAAAAGTGTGAGAAAAACAAAGACCTCATTCAACTAATTAACTTAATATTTTGGTTTTGTTTTATTATCATTGATTAATTAATAAATATCTTTTTCATTGTTCTTTTTCTTCCAACATATCACCAACTTATAATTATTAAGGGTGCCGCACAGCTACTTAGCAGCTGTCTATAAGCATTTAGGGAGCTTGCAAATTGAAGGACGTTGGGAGGTGATTTATATTTTAATCACTTAAGTATCTTTTATTTCACAGAAATTGATTTTCAAGTATCTACTAACAAAACATTGTTGGTATCTCTAATAAATAAATAAATAATATATGGATTTTTTCAATTGGTTGTAAAAAAAAAAACTGACTGAATTTTGATCTTTTGTAATGTAGAATATCCAAAAAGAAAATACACAAACTCTAATAAGACCTGTTTGTTGATAAATTTGAGCTGAAAAAATGTTTTTTAAAAACAACCCCAGTGATTATATTCAATAAAACTATAGTGGCCAAATCAACACTTTTCATTAAAGGATCTTAAGCGTTTAACTTCTACTTGACAAAGTACTCGGTTGGGAGAGGGTGGTTTCTCCAAACTACCCGTCATACCCGGACAACCACTCGGCCCAGCCAAGTAGTCGACCCCGTCCACCCTAATAAAAGAAATATTTTGATGGTTGGTATATAGAAGTATAAAGGCACGCATAGAGTTGAAATGGAATATAAAAAAAACGAAAGGTTGATGAAACAAAAACTTGAATATGAAAGGAAAAAAGGGTCCATAAGAAAACAAAATAATTTGTGGATTTATTAAAGGCAATTAATGAGTGATGATTAAAATAATCAACACATCAAATTAAAGAGAGGACAAACTTTTAGAATTCTTGCATAAATGGATAATGAAGTCCATTTTTATCTTAATCAAAAGTGTTTGATTTTATTTATTTTATTTAAGAGAAAGTTAGCGTACAAATAAAATTAATGTGTTTATTGTAAGAATTAAGTAGAGTAATTATATGTATAAATAGAGTAATTATGTAATTACTCTATGATGTAATTACATAATTACTCTAATTGTATATATAATTACTCTATTTGATTCTCACAATTAACACGTTAATTTCATTTGTATTTGATACAAACCTCATGGGCGTTTTTAGAGTTGTTCAACAAATTGGTATTGTCGGAACCAAATCGGAATTGAAATTGACAAATGACTAAAAAACAAAACAAGAACCGGACCTATTAACAGGTTCGGTTCCAAAACCACTAAAATTAATTAGTTCTCACTGATCGGTTCTCATTAATTGATTAGTGTTCAACAAGGGAGACACCATGATGGATTGTTGTTAAAGACGCAATCATATTTATGTGACAAGGATGATGCCCTTATAATGCAACGGATAACCAATCATATATCAAATAGTGAAGTAGTGAACCATTTTTGTTATGTTAAACATCTAGGTTTGATTGCCTGGTTGAAGTTAATCTAGTTACCAAAGACACATCTTACATTTTATATGCTCGAGTTACTTACCACCTTGGCTTCCAATTCATTTTTGGTACACAATCATCACCATACCTTTTGATTTGAGAATGGAATGGTGATGGGCATTGGCAACTCATTGTTGTTTGGTGAGCATTTTCTATATATATATAGCTGGACTTGTCTCTTTGGGGCACATTTTATGATTGAAGGTTTTGGAAATTGGTCTGTGGATATTGTAGAAGTGGATGCATATGTGTTTGTTTTATGCGATAATAAACAGTATAATACTCCCAAATGCCAACCTCTTAATGGGATCAAGATTCTAATTAAAAAGCAGTTGACCTGGTTGAAATGATTGGCTAATGGTTCTATTGGATTTATTCTGCTGAACGATATCATTATTACTATAAGGCTGTGTGTACACAACGTGGATGAGCTATATAAAATGGGACGATTTATGACATTTGATACTCAGTCAACAAAATAAATAATTTTGGTTTAAGGGTGTAGTGATGTATACATATATGCTACACACCTGCACACAAAAGAATATAATAATATTCTCAAACGAATCATGGCGACAAAAACTTGCCCCCTGTCGCCACACATATCGCCTGGGGGGGGGGGGGTTTGATATGAATATCGCCCAAAACCTGAGCATTCGCCACCCCATAACGAGCCTCATGTTTTTTTTTGGCTATAGTGTGTTTGAGAAAAGTGTAACAAATGATATCCAGATAACCAATATTAAAAGGGAAAACACTTAAAATAGCTCATTTATTAAAAGAGATCAAGTTTGTCTTTTTAAATTAAAGTTTTAAATCTTGCCTCTTACGTATCTCATCGCCTTATGATGTGTTAGGGAACTCCGCCGATGAGTTAGTAAACAAATAAAATAACGATACGTGGGGGTGGAATACGCATGACTGACGATGTGTTAAGTGCTAATTTATGTTTGACGATGCGCTAAGTATTAATACTTAACACATCGTCAACCATAAATTAACACATTTTTGACCATGCGTTTGGCCTAACACATCGTTGACCATGTTGTAGCTACCTCGACTACCTAACACATCGTCGTCAATACGTTAGAAGAGTGACATCTGGGAAAACGTTCTTAAGGGGTCATATTTGAAACATGTCACCATTAAGGGATTATTTTTGGAATTTTCCCACATTAAAATAGTTAATCTAGTAGCAGTGTAGCACATCATTTTGTTTGAACGTCTCAACATTACCGACCACAAAGAATTTGTACCCGCTACTGATTACCAATATATAATTGATATAGTTTTGCTATAACTTGAAAGTGCTTTAAAGAAATTATAGCCATAGAAGTTGTCAACTTGTCATATAATCTTTTTTGTTGACAACTGCTGTCTGATCAATAAAAAAAGCAAAATAAAAGGTTATGATAGGTTTTTTTTAAATAGTTATGTACGAGAGAACTTGTAACTACTAGTTTTGTCCAGTGACAACATTATATGTCTTATAACTAAATGATTGTGGGCTCTAGTCTTACTTGCAACTTATAATGTGTAATCGGTTTTATAATTTAGCTGCAAAAAAATGTACCATATAACTTTCTTTAGAGATAACTAAATGGTCATGAGTTCTGGTATTTAATTTTGCTAATTGGAAGTACAATGCCAACATCCTACTACTTCTGTTTTTTTTTGACGTTAAATTCCAAAAGTGTTAGGTTCCTGTAATTACAAAAAATGGGACAAATATTTTTATATTTAAAATAAAAAATCGATGAAATGAAAATTTTAAAAACCACTTAAAGTAAAAGAATGTACACAAGAAAACAAAATAATTGTGGAATTATTGAAGGCGAGGAATGAGTGATGATTAAAATATTAACCTAAAAGGAGAACCACTAGACCAACTTCATGAATTCTTGCATGGATGGATATTGGATAATAGATTGCATTTAATAATTTTTTTGAAATGAAGTTTTTGTTTTTATTTCTTTTTATAGCATTAACTAGTTACTGACAAGAATTTGGTGACAACTAGGTCGGCATGGTTCAGTTTGTTACGAAAATTAGTTTAGTAGTTCTGAATTTTTTTACATATTTTGTTTATAGGCGAATGACGGTAGCGTAATGAATTAAACCAATACCAACTATATGGACGCAAATTGTACTTAACTCAAAAATGAATGGAAAAGTAAGGATATTTTCAATTAGAGAGATTCAAATATTTTCAATAAGTGTTACAGATTTTCAATTGCCAGAATTTGCATGTATGTGTTAATTGGGTGCAATATTACACAAATGCCCTTAACTTTAACGCACGTCAAGGGAAACGAACATTTGAGGATAGTATACAAAGTGAAGGCAAAAGTAAGGACATGGGCTCAATGGGTCAAATTATACAAATAAAGTTGCAGGTTGATTCCGTCCTTTCATCATATGAACGTAAATTGTACTTAACTCAAAATTATATAAATGAATTTTAACATTTGATGCTTTTAAAAAATAAAAAAATGTTTTAGCCACAAAATAAAGTTAGACATGATCTCTTGTAGTTTTTATGAATTTTACCATAAGTAATATTAAATATAATAACCACAAAGCATAACTAAAACTCAACTATATCTCTTTGTTACTTTAACCAACGGCATTTAATCAAACACATTTAATCCTTATACTTTTAATAAGTTCGACCATCCATATACTATCTTGAGTACATAAATTAGATAAGACTTCAAATTATACTTCTAATCTATATCAAATTGGTTTAACGTACTCTTCATCAATCAGTTGACGGGCCGTTTGTTTATTAGAACCCTTTTCTGTAAGCTGATATCTAAGTTTAAGCGACCCGTTGAAGTTAATTCGAAAATCAAGGGTGCACGCCTTATAACTTTACAATCTCGGGTTACTTACCGTATGGGTTTTGAATTGGTTTTGGTACAAAATGCTTTTACGAAAATCATTGATGTTTGGTGAGCATATACTATAATTGGACTTGTCTCTTTGGGGTATACAAGTTATGATTGGAGGTAGGTACCGCTTTTAATTGGTTTGTATATATTGTAGAAGCGGATGCATGTGTGTTTGTTTTTAATGGCAAAAATAATATACTAATACTCTCAACACCAACTAGTTGTATTACTTTGACGTCTCAATAGATCTCTAGATTCTGACGAAAAAGCCGTTGACACAGTTTAAATGATTAGTTAACAAGGTCTCTCTAGTGGGCCTTATTACTCTTAATGGGCCTCATGAAGATGTTGTTCTAGTGGGCCTGATTATTGTTACATCATAATTCATAAGAGGCTTGATGTTTTTGAATCTCTGCTTACATATTTAGGTTGTGTTTGTTTTTGCTTATAAGGTCTGCAAGGAGACTATGTCTGTGGGCGCGCAGACATAAGCTTTTGAAGACCGTTTGTTTTTTTTTTAAAAAGATATTAAAACTGCTTTTACGGTCTTAAAAAATAATCTAATATCAATTGTCTCCACACTTCTTAACATCATACCAACACCCAATGTTCAACACCACCACCACCCACCGTCCGTCACCACCACCATCCACCGTCCGCCGCCACCACCACCCACCACCACCGTCCACCACCACCCATCGTTCGCCGCCACCACAACCCACCATCGCCGTCCACCACCACCACCACCCACCGTCCGCCGCCGCCACCACCCACTGTACACCACCACCATCACCACCCATCGTCCGCCACCACCACCGTCAACCACCCACCACCACCACCGTCCATCACCACCACCACCCCCGACGGCCACAACCACCGTCCGCTACCACCACCATTCACCGTCGGTCGCCACCACCACCACACGCCACCGCCACCGCCACCAACCACTCTCTGTCGGCCACCATCCACCACCACCCACCGTCCCCCCACCCCCACCCGCCACAACCATCCACCACCACCATAGTCCACCACCCACCACCACCGTTCATCACCAACACCACCCATTGTCGGCCACCATCACCGTCCACCACCACCACCATTCACCGTCTACCACAATCGTCTACCACCACCCACTTCCATAGTTCGTACACCACTACCAATTATTTTAGTAGTATACAAACGTTAAATGACTTTTATCTACTGTATATATATGATATGTAACTAATTTTCAGCTTATGCAGACGATATCCAGTTTATAAAACAAACAGTATTATATTTTCAGATTGTAGACCTTTAGACCACATCTTCAGTTACAGACATTAAATCAGATGAAATCAGATTGCAGACAATTTTTGTCTTGAAAAACAAACAGCACCTTAAAGAATTGATTTCTACATTTCGTTTAATCTATTACATCTTATTCTCCTTCTCGGATTTTATCTCTCACTCATAAATATTTGTTTTATTATTTTTTTCTATTTGTTATATACTCACAAATCACAATAATCACAATATTTATAAACATTGATGTATAGAGAATCTTTATATTAGTAAATTGATATTCATTTTTTCCCTAACGATCTAATACTAAATTTTAAAGATAGAGATAAAGATACCCAAACAAGAATGCAAAATAGAGAGAATTTATAGGGATTTTAGAATGAAGATAGAGATCCTGTTATGATTCTTTTGAAAGCTCTCAAGCTATCACTTGCATGCAAGAGTGTGAACAAAATGGAGTTTTTTTAAGAAAAAAAAAACTATTTACGGGCTCTGTCAAAATCAATTTCAGTTAGAACCGGTCTAATAGAAGCCGGTAGGATAGCGTTTGAAACCGACTAGGCTCTATTTTATTTATTTATGATTTAATATTATAAAAATGTTAAAAAATAAAATTCAGCTCTATTTTTTTTATTTAGAGATTATAAAATATAACTTGAAAAACACTATAAAAATACATTAAAAATTACAACTACATTATTTTCTTTTGGTGTTTAATCGTCTTCACGTCTAATTCTACGTCGTCCTCGTGTAGTTCTACACATAGTCCTCGTGTGCTTCTACACTATTTTGCTAAGACTTGAAATATGTTGTAATTCAACATCGTCCTCGTGTGGTTTTACACATTGTCCATGTGTGCTTTCAGTGGCGGATCCAGGATTTTTTTCAAATGGGTTCACTGTTTTTAAATGCTATAATTTTTTACGACCGGTCATAAAAATTTCGGTCGATTCGAAGGTTTAGGTCGGTTCAACGGTTCGGGTCGGGTAAGGCCGTAAGGTTTATTACATAACATAAATACGATAAATTAACAAAAAACAAACATCGTCATAGAAAGGATAACATACATAATAAAGATCCCACGGACGGTTATTCAAATCTATTCTTAAGGGTTGTTTATTGAAGATGATGATTGAATGTTTGATGGTTCACTTGAGAAATATCTTTTAATATTCATAATGCCTACAAATCAAATTTAAACATCACTAATTTTCTAATTCAATCAACAAACTTCAACATAATCATTTTACAAACTTCAACATAATCATTCTTTCTAATTGTAATTTTAGTAAACAAAAAAACTAATTGAAGCAAAACATCAAAACTTACCTTACTGTGAAGACCGGAGTGAAGGAGAGATAGAGGCTAGGGATGGAGAGGAAGGCCGAGAACGGTGTGGCGAAAAGAGAAGCGGCCGGCGGTGGACTGCGGCGGCAGTGGGGTGTTAGGGTTTGACCTGCGATGTGGACCTGTGGTGGGGAAGTTAACTTCTGTGATGTTTTTTGTGTTAGCGCTGCTGGGTAAAAATAAATAATTAACCTTATAACCTAACTTGCTGGATAAAAAAAAAGAAAAAAACTGGAAATAACAAAGGTAAAGTGCTGCGGATGAGAGTCGAACCCGGGTGGATTGGAGGGTTGTCGCGATTTAAAGGAGGAGTTTTGCCACCAGACAAAGTTTCAAATTGTATATGAGTTCACTCTCAAAATATATATGGGTTCACTCTCATAAATTATACCTAAATTCTATATAAATTTCGAAACTCAGTGGGTTTCCGTCAACCCGTATATACCTATATAGATCCACCCCTGTGTGCTTTTACACTATTTTTGTTATATAAATAACATACACCATACACTCATAAGGACTAGCGCAACCAATCAGAATTTGGGGGGGAGGGGGGTTGGCGGGCCCCGATAGTGACCTAATTATGTATACAAAAGTGGTACAGATAATTTTGGTTTCGTATAAATTATGTGACCTAATTTATATCCTAAATAATTATTGAGCCCGAATAATTATAATTGTCAGTGTTCAAACCCCAAATTAATTCAAAACAGGCTAACAATTGCTTTAATGTTTTTGGATCATCATACACGAACGGTTCAAACTTCAAAGCATGATATTAATCATGCATTTTTTCCTTAATATTATTCATGATGTACTCGAGCACCCAGTTCAAGCGAAATCGCATGACCACCGGTACGGGATGCAGTACGTTCGGCCATTGTTTTTTAAGATCAGAGAGAGGAAAGTATACGTTATTAGTATGATCAAAACGTTCAGGTGGAAAATGAAGAATGTGAAGGATAGTTACTGGGACCAGCTGATGACTTTTTCTCAAAAATGATGTTTATATATCTATGCTATATATAATACATTAAACAAAGGCAAATTAAGATACCTTAATTTTAAGGAATTTACAAATTTTAATGTATGATATACACATTATATAGAGGAACAAATTTGTCCATTAGAAAATATGTCTTGAAATAGTCACAACATTTTCCCCTCAACTTTAAGCAACTTTTGTAAATTTAAGAAATAGTACTAGTTTGGACCTTTATCTTTACCTATATATTCATTTTAATTTCAATTGTAAATAACTTCCCACCAACCTTTTTCCAACGGCCATAACTTTTACATACGTTAATATTTTTTATAAAAAATTGCACCATAAAAATGAGCATTTTATTATCTTTAATTTGAGTATGGTATTGCTATAATTTTTCAAATAAAAAAAATTAACATGTTACATATGGGTGTTACAGTTTGGTTTTAACGGTTTCTAAGTTATATCGTGAGCCAAACTGTTGGTTCAATTTTTTGTCATTGAGAACCGCAATTGAACCGTAGAAACTTTAAACTTAATCGTTACTAATGGTTTGGTTTCACGCATTGAACTTCAATAATAAGTTTACCGTCCAGTCCGGTTTTATATTTTCTGTATAAACCATAAACCAAACCGGTTGCTATGGTTTGGATATTCGGAAACCGGCTGACCAAAAGTGATGATTGGTTCAAACGTTTTTACGGTTTCAACCAAACCTTGAACATCCACAATTATTACATAATTACTATAACTTTTGTTCCCGCCGCATCGCGCGGGCACCGGTCTAGTATACATATATATGGTTAGTTTCATTAGTTTCCTTTATGATGTTTTGATAATTATTATTCTGTGTCCTTATAACTAGATCAAGCATGCTATTCTAATTGGATACTCTTTAGATAAAAGTACTCTTAAAATGACTTCATTTGTTGATCAAACCCGTGGTTGGACCTCGAACCGCATTGGATACACAAATGACAAGAATTACGTACTGTAAAGATGTTATTTAAAATACCAGTGAAAACAAGACATCAAATAAAGGTGTAACGATAGAATTGATGTCTTTGTTTTGTGCATTTGAAAAAGCTTTGTGTATTTGAGTGTAGGGTGGGGCCAAGTAATGTAATAAAGTTAAAAGTAGTTATTTGTTACTAATATAAGTATTTTAATTTTTAAGTAAGACAATAAACCTTTAGTGACCTCTAACCGCCTTGGATACACAAATGACAAGAATTACGTATTGTAAAGATGTTATTTAAAATACCAGTAAAAACAAGACATTAAATGAAGGTATAAAGATAGAATCCATGTCCTTGTTTTGTGCATTTGAAAGAGCTTTGTGTATTTGAGTGGAGAGTGGGGCCAAATAATTTAATAAAGCTAAAAGCCTAAAAGTAGTTAGTTGTTACTAATATAAGTATTTAAATTTGAAGTAGGACAATAAACCTTTAGTGACCTCTAACCGCATTGGATACACAAGTGACAAGAATTACGTACCGTAAAGATATTTAAAATACCAGTGAAAACAAGACTCAAATAAAGGCATAAAGATAGAGTCGATGTCTTTGTTTTGTACATTTTAAGAGTTTTGTGTATTTAAAGCGGAGGGTGAGGCAATGTAATGTAACAAAGTTAGAAGTAGTGAACACAATATTCTTGTGTTTGACATCAAACTAAAGCAAATCAAATTTGCAAGAAGCATGATAACCTTCACTATTAGATTAACGTAACATCTGTGTTACGTACATTGTGGTTCACTCTACCAGTCGAATACGGATCAATAATCGTAAAGATAGACATTTCGCTCTTGTAGGTATTTGATTTTGCTGTAACTCTGCTTTTAATGTTTGTACATTCTAAATTCGTTTCGAGTAGCTATACAAGTTTTTAACTAGACTATTTATAAAAATTAAAACAACTTATTCAGTCTCAGCCATTCAATTACACTTATAGGTTTTTCGATAGTCAGTCATACAAACATATTGTAACAGATATAAAAGAGTAGCTAATAAACAGATTTATTCTTCTTTTATATGTTTTGCTTCGGTTTTTATCCTTTGCAAACTACTCGCGCTTAGGCTTAAGGCGATATTGTGAACATACAAATGCGCTTGTTTTTGCTCCAACAAGTAGAATGAAACAGGAATGTTCACGACAGTTATATTGTGCTACAGTTTACAACACATATTTACATTACAAACCTTTATAGTTATACTTACATATTTTCAACTAAAGAAACGCCCATAATAATAATTAAGGGCACCAAATTATGTAACATCTTCCTGCAACAAATACAGAAATACAGCAAAATGTTACCCGCAAATTAGGCATTAACGGCATTAACGACATAAGGAAAATTGTGACGGATAATTGATGATGAGCAAATGAAAGTGGCCTATATATTACCTGTTATGCTAGGTTTTTCTTGGACCGAAGCTGAGTCAGCTTGTCCCTCCATTGTGCTGTAAGATACCACAAAAACATACATCACAAGGGGAATAAAAGTAGAGGCGGTTTACCGCCCGACCGGTATATAGGGAAGCAGGTCGATTTTAGGTTATGCTTTGTCACCAGAAAGTCAACCAGTATTACATATAATTAGTTGGAATGGAAGCAGTTGAACACGTTAAATGGGTTGACAGCCACCTAAATTGTTTTATCTCAGAAGTTCGATTATCATTCTAATAGTATAGTCTCTTAAAACATTAAATGTTAATTATATGGGCTGTGAGTCAACACAAATGTTGTGACCACCAGAACTGACCCGGTTTGACTCATTACCTAACACATTTTGCAACCCTTAAGTGAACTCATACAGAAACTTCATATGGAATTGTTTTCTAGGCAAAAAATAAATGAATAAACCCTCAGCTATTTCAAGATTCACTAGCTAAAAACCTTAATCGCGCCGAGCTTAAGAGAGCTCGAGCTTTTACGGAGGCTCATTCAGTAGACAAACTCAAGCCCAAACTTCACCTATTGAGCTCGCGCTGGCTCGTGAGCCTAATGGAGTTTTTCATTTATATAATTCTATTTAATATAAAAATTATCTGTTTATTTTATACCTAATATTATATATATATATATATGTAAATAATTATAAAAATATAAAAATAAAAAAACAAAAGAATATATAATAAACACGCCAAGCTCGAGTTTGAAAAATTAGTCACAAGCCTAGCTCGAGCTTTGTAAACGAGCCGAGTTTGAGCTTTGTAGCCGAGCTTTCTAAATGAGCCAAGCTCAAGCTCAAAAACCTACTCACAAGCCTAGCTTGAGCTTTCTAAATGAGCCAAGCTCAAGCTCAAAAATCTATTCCTGAGTTGAGCTCGAGCTTTCTAAACGAGCTGAGTTCGAGCTTGAAAAATCACTCATAAGCTGGTCTCGGGCCTGAGCTCTCTTATACGAGCCGAGCTCGAGCTTGAAAAACTACCCGTGAGCCGAGCTAGAGTCCAAGCTCTCTTAAGTTAAAACAGCTGAGTTAAAGCCTAAGCTTGGGCTCGGCTCGGCTCGTTTACAGTATGAAAAGGATAGCTCGTTTACAGTATGTAAAGGATATAAGACACACCAGCATCTCTGTATCGTTCCTCAACAGAAGCAATAAGCATGTTCCGAACAAGATTAAACTCCTTGGTTTCAACACAAGGCAGCCCACTTGGCCTGTAACCAACACACACAATCTTGGTTAAATTCATTTATATACCAATTTATGCTCTATGACTATATTAATAAACTGAACTTCTATTAGTATCATGCGTAAGACAAATAATATAACCCTGTTTCAAAATAAACCTGTCAAGTTCTTTGAATATCAGCCCATCTGAAGAAGATCCTTGAATTGCAGGCTTTGCAGATTCAACAACCTTCATTCCATCACTATGTGCCAAGAATTTGTTCACTTGTATCGGCACCTACACACGTATGATAATAATAATAAATCTTCTCATATGTGTAACGATATTAAATGAACAAAATAAAGTATTAAAGATGCCATCCGCACACACCTTGCACCTAACAGCGATATTGATGGCGTCTGATGGACGAAGGTCAAAGCTGATACACTCAGTTTCATCATCCACCTGAAATTAAAAAACAATCTCAATCAAAACAAAAATCCAGAAACATCTGTAAATTGAATATTTCAACAGTTAAATTGCTAGTTATTAAAAGTACATGCCTTTGTGAGATATAACCGAGCAAAATACGCCTCATGTATTCTCTTGGTTACCCGGACAACTTTGACCTGAAGTCAATATAAACGAAATGAATGAATTAAGATTCGAAGCCATCAATACTATGTACTCTAAATTGAAATGTTTCACTTTATGGAAATTTATTAATTGTGGTTTGACTTATCATCTCGGGTTAGAATAACATTAATTAAATATTGTATTTTATACTTGGTCAATTTCCGATTTCATATAACTTCAATACTTCTAACATTTGAGGGGGAAATGACCAAAAGCCCCTTACTTTATAGCCCATTTTATCGACCATTTCCCGCACCACTTGATACATAGTTGGCCTAGCCTGAAACACAAGACAAAAATTTCTATTACTTAACGAACATACATGAATAAGTCAATGAAAAAGTAAAGTCAATTAGTTAGCGGTAAGGATTCAGCATACGATTTGAACATTGCGAATTGCAGCCATGAGCAATACACTAGGCATCTCCACTGCAAGCAAACAGAAATCCATATTAGCAACACAAATTAATATATGTATGTAATTCCAAGAAACATATCAAAATACTCCCTCCGTCCCATTATAAGTGTCTTAATTTGACTTTTCAAGTCTTTCTTTTGCAACTTTGACCGTAAATATTTTTGTTCGTGTCATATAATACTTGATGAAAATTATATCAATGTAAAATACATTAAAAACCCAATCCATTCATATATTTTACATCAAGTATTATATAACACAAAACAAAAATATTGTTGGTCAAAGTTAAACAAGAAAGACTTGAAAAATCAAACTAGGACACTTATAATGGGACGAGAGGGAATATGTACTTACAAACAATTATTGGAAGTAATAAGCCTGTATCGTCTTCCATCTTCAACACAATTGCAGGATGAGGGGCATAATCGGGAACTTGTCCACCTTGAGGATTGTTATGTGCACATCTTAGATGCCTACCATCCCTCATCTTAATCATAAACCCTTCTGTACTGCTCTTCACTTCAACTGTGTAGAAAACAAAACTTAAGATTTCCGACAATATATATCTAGGCCTGTTAACAAACCAAACACGAACTGAGCATGTCCGCGTTCGTTCTTTTAACTTGACCATACAAATGATCAGACACAGTCAGTTAAAATGAACAAGGTTTTCTTGTTCATGTTCTATCATTAAGAAAATGAGCTTGTTTTTGTTCGTTTATGTCCGTCTGCTAATAATATTAATGAATGATTCACGAACCTAAACGAATGATCATAACTGAACATAGATGGAATGAATATAACAGACAAAACTGAGTGCCCACCAATTAAAAGTAAACATAAATATGTTGGGCTTAAAAATTTATTAAAACCAAATTAAATTGTAATGACAACTATTTTAATCATAAAACTATACTAAATTGTAAAGGGCCTAGAAAATTTATATGATCATGTAAAACGAACAAATGTAAATGAACGAACGTAAATGAACGAACAGGACAAGTGTTCATGTTCGTTCGCTTAACCAAGTAATCAAAAAGTTTGTTGATGTTTGTTTGTTTATTAAGTAACCGGACACAAACGATCTTCCCGCCGAACTATTCACGAACTTCACTGAACGTTCTGTTGATTTACAGGCCTAGATATATCAAAATAAGTACATCACAGCTTGTTTTGGTTAAAAATCGGGGAAGATATTTGACAAAAACAATAAATAAACAATAGATATTTGAGAAACGTTAACTTGAAAACTAAAACTATCTTACCAGCTTCAACTACAGTGGAATCCACATAATCAGAGTCATTCTCATTGAAGCTTTCTGCCATGCTACCACTGCCATTTGAGGACGAACTAAAGGTGCATGTGATGGTGCTTGACTTAGGTTGACTACGGATATGCACAGGGTGGCGGTTAACACCTCTAAATCCCCATATCCCACTTCTAAGAGTTTTAGCCTTTGTTATAGTTGCATTAACTGCAGGGACACCACGAACACCACCTTGCTTCTGATGTACAGACTGGCAAACAACCGGTCCTTGTAGATAATTCATCGTTCCTATTACCAAAATCCAAACATAGCAATATTAGTTCAGTATTCTAAACCAATAAAAACTAAATAAATCTAGAATTTATAAATTTAAACTATTTTCATCATTTTGTCCTGCAATTGGCATGTCTGATTTTCATTTCTTGATCACGTTTCAATCATAGTACATTAGTACATTATCAATAAGTCACAAAAGAAAAATCATGTCACAATAAATGATTCTCATATGTCATCTAACTTCTCATTAAAACATATTTAAGAAATAGTAGTTGGATGACAATTTAAGTCCTGTTTTCTTTTGCCATTCTAGGAGTTAGGTGTAGTTATATTAAAGATATTCCCCAATTATATATGAAGGATTAAGATTGCACTTAACTTTCTGCTCTCTTAAATTGAAATTGAACCTAATTTACTTTAATTCGTAATCAAATCCTGAAAATAAACAATGACCAAATCATAATTTCTGAATCATATCTACATACAAACAGATCATCCCTAAATGAGTAAATTCATGTTCAAAAAAAAATAAAAAAAAAATACATGCATACCACAATAAACATCATTTAATAAAAATAACCAGACTGTAACTCATAACTCCACCAATTTCATAATCAATCAGCATAAATTTGTTCAAATTAATATCATAAACATCAAAATATCAACCAAATTGAACTCATAATTTAACCAACTTCATAACGAATCAGCATAAGCTGTTCAAATTGATACCATCAACATTAACACATCATAAATACATGCAATTATATATGCATCATATCTCAGTAAACATCATTTCATCAAAATATCAACCAAATTGAATTCATAACTCCACCAGTTAATATCATAAACATCAAAATATCAACCAATTGAACTCACTCATAATTTAACCTATTTCATAATCAATCAGCATAACCTGTTCAAATTGATACCATCAACATCGATACATCATAAATACATGCAACTATATATGCATAATATCTCAATAAACATCATTTAATTAAAATATCAACCAAATTAAACTCATAATTCAATCAGCATAAATCTCTTCAAACTAACATCATTAACCTAAAAAAGGAGGTCACCTGAACAATACGATTATCAATCTAAATATGCAGAAAAGCCTTCCGTCACCGATCGAGAAATCAAACGGATAAAAGTGATCGATCGTACGTCAAGTTGCCATGTATTATATGAAACGATCGGTTGAGATTGAATAATAGTTACCGGCGATGAATATTATTATTATTATTATTATTATTATTATTATGAATGAGAATGAGAATGAGAATGAGAATGAGAATGAGAATGAGATTTTTTTTGTTCTCTATTAACGGCAAGTGTTTGTTTATAGATACTTTTTGGAGTGGGACGTTTAGGTATGTTTGGCATGAACGTTTAGCTACAAGTTTTAACCTTTTAAGAAAAAGCTCATACTCAATTAAAAGCTCTGTTTGGTTCAAGGAGCTTGAAGCTTTTAGGTTAGGAGAAAAAACTTAAAGCTTAAAGCTTCTACTAGTAGCGTTTAGAAAGAGCTACAAGCTTTTAGTATGATAATTTACTTAAATAACCTTCCAAAATAAATACATTTACTATTATTGATTTTAGTTATGCCCATTTTAGTAATTTTATACGTTTTATTAAAAGCTCCAGCTACTCTGCCAAACATCTAAATATATCTAAAGAGCTACAGCTTCCAGCTACCAGCTACAGCTTCCAGCTACCAGCTTCCAGCTACAGCTACCAGCTAGTTTTGCCAAACATACCCTTAAGGTCTATCCTTTTTCTTTTTTGACATAGTAGAGTGTCATTTTAGTTCTTGTGGTTTGGCAAATAATATGAATTTAGTCTAAAAAGTTTATTTTTTGTATATGAACCCTTCACGTTTCTTAGTTCTTGTCAATTACATCCAAATAACTAACCCCGTTAAATTTTATCGTTAAGTCAGGGGTAGACATGTCTTTTCACTATTTCTTTATTACAATAATTGTTTAAGTAAACTGTGGTTTTTGTCCCCCTGGTTTGTCAAAATCTGCAGTTTTAGTCCAGTAATTTCAAATTTGCAATTTTCTTCCTTATGGTTTCATTTCACTTGCAATTAAACCCGAATTTATTAACCTTGTTAAGTCTTGTCGTTAACCCATTTGCGTGCCCCTCATGTGACAATCAATTTTGTCCTTTTTCTCTCCAAATAAACCTTAGCCCTAAATCGCAACTCCCTCACGTGAGGGGCTGGGGTGTATTTGGTGGAAATGGGAAAAAAATAAGGAACAAAATTGCCCCTCACGTGAAGGGCACACTGATGGGTTTAACAACCAAACTTAACGAGATTAGGGAATTCGAGTTTAATTGCAAGTGAAATAAAACCATAGGGAAGAAAATTGCAAACTTAAAACTATTGGACTAAAACCGCAGATTTGGACAAACCACAAGGACGAAAATCGCAGTTCACTGAAATAAGTATTATAATAAAGAAATAGTGAAAAGACATGTCTATCCCTGACTTAACGATAAAATTTAACGGGGTTAGTGATTTGGATGTAATTGGCAAGAACTTGGAAACGTGAAGGGTTCATATGCAAAAAATGAACTTTTTGGACTAAATTCGCATTATTTGCCAAACCACAAGGACTAAAAGGCACTTTACTCTTTTTGATATTATTATTTGTAAAATTAAATAAGATAATAATAATAATACGTTAATAATGTCATAATAAATGGAAGGTTATAGTTTTGAGACCCTTAAACAATGTTAGTGTTAAATATGAGCCCCTCAGTGTTGAACTGTTGATCATAATAGGTTATAAAAATTAATTATTCGTTACATTATATGTTTATCTAAAATAAAGTTATGATGTTAGCTTCATAATAAAGATTGTACTAAATGATAAACGTTTTGAGATTCAGATCATGGTGATGAGGTGGTTGCTATGACGGATTTATGCCTGGAGGAAGAAGGTGATTTGTTTGAAGATCTCCACGTTGTATGGTGAAGCCTTATCGCAAATTGATGTGGAGCAGTGGACAGACGGTGTCTACTACCTTGTTGCGAGGATCTTCACGCATAAGTGAAGGAGGGTGGTGAGTGGCGGTATCCACGCCTCCTAATCTCATTGTTTGTTCTAATGTTTTATAACACACAAAGTTCTTGAGACTAATCAAGAACAATTTTTTTTCATTAAGTAAAACGAATACAAACAAAATTTGCGTACCTTTATTTATGTTCATTTATGTCAAACCGTATGAAAATTCAAAAAATATTTTTTACCAATATGCCCAGGCTAGTGAAGTCAAATTGGATAATCATTCAATTAGAATTCTTTTCTTTTATATATATATATGCGTGCGCGCGCGCGCGTTATTATTAACGACGGAATAACGAAACACAAACACATTTATTTTTAACAAGCAAATACAATTGAATACCCCCGTTTATTTTATTACTTGTATTCAAGCATTTGTTTGGTTAAAGTTAAAAAACGAC